>NC_140173.1:57047167-57159667 GCF_963971535.1 Notolepis coatsorum | reverse complement strand
TATGTATGTATGTGTATGTATGTATGTATGTATGTATGTATGTATGTATGTATGTATGTATGTATGTATGTATGTATGTATGTATGTATGTATGTATGTATGTATGTATGTATGTATGTATGTATGTATGTATGTATGTATGTATGTATGTATGTATGTATGTATGTATGTATTAGGGGTGTAACGGTACACAGAAGCCACGGTTCGGTACGTACCTCGGTATTGGGGTCACGGTTCGGTACGAGTTCGGTACAACAGATTTTTTTTTAATAATAATAATAATGAATATAATACATTTTTTAATGTATATAATATATATTTATGCTAATTATTATTATTATTATTATTATTATTATTATTATTATTATTATTATTATTATTATTATTATTATTATTATTATTATTATTATTATTATTATCATTATCATTATTATTATTATTATTATTATTATTATTATTATTATTATTATTATTATTATTATTATTATTATTATTATTATTATTATTATTATTATTATTATTATTATTATTATTATTATTATTATTATTATTATTATTATTATTATTATTATTATTATTATTATTATTATTATTATTATTATTATTATTATTATTATTATTATTATTATTATTATTATTATTATTATTATTATTATTATTATTATTATTATTAAATAGAATACTTTTCGATAGGCTTGTCATGGTAATTAGTGATACTGGTGTCATTCTGTGTTCAGGCATCCACTTGCTTACTGCCCCTTTAAACTTATCCTTGCTAAGTTTCAGTTTCACTTCCAAAGAGAATTTTACTTCGCGACAAGACTGAATACTAGAGAACAGATGACTGATCTCAAACCTACCGAAGTCGGCCCATGTCACCCCACTTCTTAGGGACCTGCACTGGCTCCCCATTGCTGCACGAATCCGCTTCAAGGCCCTCGACCTAGCATACCGTGCGGCAAAGGGAACTGCTCCCGCCTACCTCCGGTCAATGGTCTCTAACTACACACCCTCAAGACCCCTACGCTCTGCATCTTCTGGCCGCCTCAGACCTACTCCTATCCAAGCTCCGGGAGGGTCATCAAAGAGAAGTCGCCTATTCTCAGTCCTTGCCCCACAATGGTGGAATGAACTACCCACCCCAGTTAGGACAGCCGAAACACGTCCAATCTTTCGCCGTCGACTAAAGACGCACTTCTTCAACCATTATCTGAATTAAAAAAAGAAAAAAAGAAAAAAAAATCTAACCCTAACTAACCATACTGTCATGCACTTGTCCTAATAAACTAACCTACACTGTAGCACTCAACACTTTGATGAACATTGTTACTCAGCTGATAGAGTTGTGCCCTTCCTGATGGCTTGTCGTACAGAACTTGTAAGTCGCTTTGGATAAATGTAAATGTAAATATTACAACAATGGCAGAGGATTATTTGGATTTAAACACAGTGGAGCTCAGATGATCTGTCCGGAAAAGTAGGTTCTTCTTTTTATTTGATTCTGCCTGTGAGTCCGGCGGGGGAGAATGTTGATGTGTTTGTTGGCGGGTGTGTGTTTCTTTCCATTGGTTTCATTTGGTTAACGTTATTGGGCAAACAAGAAAATGAAAGAAAACTTTGTAATGACCCTGCAGCTGTTCCAATGTAAATGTGCCTCCTCCGTGCACTTTCGCCGCTCTGAAGTCTGTCTCTGGGGCTCACGCTCTAGTTCCTATGGAGGGAGTCGCGCGGGAGGAGCGGCAGCCTCTGACTCGGTGTGCCCGGCCATGCACGCTGTTCTCGCACGGACCTCGTGAGTGCCTGCATGTGGGTGTGTTTGCGCTGTGGGGCGTATTCGTCGCATGGGTACCGCACTGTGACGGCCATACCGTAAATTCGCGGGACGAATACACGCCTAGTATGTATGTATTGTGGCAGATACCACCCCCCCTCTCATGGATATGTGAAGGATGTTATTGCCACGGAAGGAGTAGAGACAATTAGGTAGCTGATTAGTACTGATAGAACACACATGCACATCATTAGTCCACCCACATCTCACGTGCACACGCCCAGACCCACACACTACAAAGCCACTAGGTTAGTCAGGAGTAAGTTGAGCGGAGGTTTCAAGTTTCTCAAGTTTCTTTAATAGTTGTCATACAGAAGTACAGAATACTTTTATACAAAATGCTTCTTACTGTTGCGCTCCAGAGACTGTGCAAGACAAGATAAGTATGAAATAAAATAACATAGTAAAATTAGAAGTAAAAAAAATGAGGTCACAGTGTTCAGTTTAGACATATGTACAATGTTCGATGCAGAATAGACGTAGTTACCATACAATATACAATACTGTGCAGTGTACTAATATACAATACTATATAGTGCAAGGCAGAAATGGAGAAATGGGACGAGGTGCAATTTAGGTACAATTCACAGTAGGTGTACGAGTTGTAGTGCAAATCCTTTATCAATAAATATAAAGTGTAAGTGTGTTTGTGTGATCTAAAGTGTGGAGAGTGGGTGCTGCAGTGTGTTGTTTGTTTGAGTGAGTGTGTGCGTGTGGGTGTGTGTGCTGTGTGCATTTGATGGTTGTTGCATAGTGATTATTGTTCGTTTAGCAGCCTGATGGCCTGGGGATAGACGCTTCTTCTGAGTCTTTCTGTGCTCGCCTTAAGACTCCGGTATCGCTTGCCTGACCGCAGCAGTTCAAAGAGGCAGTTGTTCGGGTGGCTCGAGTCCTTAATAATTCTCTTAGCCTTCCCCTTGCACCGCTTGTTGTAAATGTTCTGGAGGGTGGGAAGCCCCCCTCCAATTGTGCGTTCGGCTGAACGTGTCACTCTTTGTAGGTGAGGTTGGAGTTGTTGTTATTGAGAGAGAGGGATTGTGTTATTTGGAGTTGTGAAGGTGAGAGGTAGTGAAAGGAGAGGTGAAGGCGAGAAGGTGTTCATTGTGTACTGGACCCTGGACTGGCTGAGAAACCCCTTTGTGTACTGACCCTGGACCAGACGACTACCCTCGGACTGTATCACGACCATTCTTTTGCCTTTCCAACGGCGGATTCTGCCTTTAATTAAATAAATACTCGTATTGATTGATATTGCTCTTGTGTGGACATTCAAATTTGTTTGTATTTCAACCGTGGCGAGTCTGAACCCTGAACCCTGAGTCTGTCTGTGTATGTGTGTGTGTATGTACACTACAGTATGTGTATGTATGTGTGTATGTATGTGTATGTGTTTTTGTATACTTGTCTGTCTGTGTATGTACAGAATGTGTATGTATGTGTGTGTATGTGTGTGTACTGCAATTGTATGTGTATGTACAGAATGTGTATGTATGTGTGTGTATGTATGTGTACTGTAAGTGTAGTATAATGTACGTGTAGTATGTGGATGTGTATGTGGATGTGTAGTATGTGTATTTACATACGCACACACGTACACACACGCACACATGTACTCACACACACATGTACACTACTCACACACACACACACACACACACACACACACACACACACACACACACACACACACACACACACACACACACACACACACACACACACACACACACACACACACACACACACACACACACACACACACACACACACACACACACACACACACACACACACACACACACACACACACACACACACACACACTGGCTCCAGCCGTCACAAGAGGCAGCGCCCCACATGTCAAACTCCAGCCGTCACAAGAGGCAGCGCCCCACAAGTCAGACTCCAGCCGTCACAAGAGGCAGCGCCCCACATGTCAGACTCCAGCCGTCACAAGAGGCAGCGCCCCACATGTCAGACTCCAGCCGTCACAAGAGGCAGCGCCCCACATGTCAGACTCCAGCCGTCACAAGAGGCAGCGCCCCACATGTCAGACTCCAGCCGTCACAAGAGGCAGCGCCCCACATGTCAGACTCCAGCCGTCACAAGAGGCAGCGCCCCACATGTCAGACTCCAGCCGTCACAAGAGGCAGCGCCCCACATGTCAGACTCCAGCCGTCACAAGAGGCAGCGCCCCACATGTCAGACTCCAGCCGTCACAAGAGGCAGCGCCCCACATGTCAGACTCCAGCCGTCACAAGAGGCAGCGCCCCACATGTCAGACTCCAGCCGTCACAAGAGGCAACGCCCCACATGTCAGACTCCAGCCGTCACAAGAGGCAGCGCCCCACATGTCAGACTCCAGCCGTCACAAGAGGCAGCGCCCCACAAGTCAGACTCCAGCCGTCACAAGAGGCAGCGCCCCACATGTCAGACTCCAGCCGTCACAAGAGGCAGCGCCCCACATGTCAGACTCCAGCCGTCACAAGAGGCAGCGCCCCACATGTCAGACTCCAGCCGTCACAAGAGGCAGCGCCCCACATGTCAGACTCCAGCCGTCACAAGAGGCAGCGCCCCACATGTCAGACTCCAGCCGTCACAAGAGGCAGCGCCCCACAAGTCAGACTCCAGCCGTCACAAGAGGCAGCGCCCCACATGTCAGACTCCAGCCGTCACAAGAGGCAGCGCCCCACATGTCAGACTCCAGCCGTCACAAGAGGCAGCGCCCCACATGTCAGACTCCAGCCGTCACAAGAGGCAGCGCCCCACATGTCAGACTCCAGCATAGCCACTCGCATTACTGCCGGCCCTTTCATCTGACAAAAAGATCTAGCCAAAAGCATGCAGACCCAAGACAAATATTTGTGTATGTGTTTATATGTGTGTGTGTGTGTGTGTGTGTGTGTGTGTGTGTGTGTGTGTGTGTGTGTGTGTGTGTGTGTGTGTGTGTGTGTGTGTGTGTGTGTGTGTGTGTGTGTGTGTGTGTGTGTGTGTGTGTGTGTGTGTGTGTGTGTGCATGCTTGTGTGTGCTGCGTCTGTGTGGTTGTGTGTGTCTATGTCGCGATGTGTCTCCGCGTGTATTCATGGGTGCATGTGTGTGTGCACGCGTTCTTGTGCGTTTGTACTTGCGTGTGGCTGTTTTCTCTGAGGGTGAGTCAGTGCTGTGCGTGCGTGTCTGTGTTCCTGTGCGCGTGCGTGTGCTCACGTGTGTTTGTGTTTAGTGGAAAGAGAGGGGTCTGGATATTGTCAGGCTGTCTATCTGATAGGAAAGGCAGCACTGTGAAGCAGCCTGGGCCAACAGCATCTATCAGGCGCTATGCCTCATTTCTGCAGCTCTGCGTTCACACGACAGCGGAGACAAGCAGCACACATACATTATGCCTGCATGCAAACGCATATGCAATGATTTAGACATAAGACTCCACCCACATCAACCGGCCTCCTGTCTGCTGCTTCCAATGAGCACACAATGCAGTTTATTCAATTGAATTGTGGATTGTCTAGACTCTAAATGGCAAAAAAGTACGGAGGACCAAATGTGCCACAATTAAATCAACAATTACAGTGTGGTGCAGAGGTCTGAGCGCTCGCCGACCACCACAGAGACTCAGTGTTCAATTTCCCGGCAGCGGTGCCTCCGGCTCGGTCGTCCCCATGGGCGGGTATGAGACCTGGTCGTTGCAAGAGGGACTCTACTGGTCGGTCGGGGGCACCTGTTCAGCATGTGGTAGTCTACACCCTCCCCAGACTGACAGTAGGGCAGCATGTGGTAGTATACACCCTCCCCAGACTACAGTAGGGCAGCATGTAGTAGTCTACACCCTCCCCAGACTGACAGTAGGGCAGCATGTGGTAGTCTACACCCTCCCCAGACTGACAGTAGGGCAGCATGTGGTAGTCTACACCCTCCCCAGACTGACAGTAGGGCAGCATGTGGTAGTCTACACCCTCCCCAGACTGACAGTAGGGCAGCATGTGGTAGTCTACACCCTCCCCAGACTGACAGTAGGGCAGCATGTGGTAGTCTACACCCTCCCCAGACTGACAGTAGGGCAGCATGTGGTAGTCTACACCCTCCCCAGACTGACAGTAGGGCAGCATGTGGTAGTCTACACCCTCCCCAGACTGACAGTAGGGCAGCATGTGGTAGTCTACACCCTCCCCAGACTGACAGTAGGGCAGCATGTGGTAGTCTACACCCTCCCCAGACTGACAGTAGGGCAGCATGTGGTAGTCTACACCCTCCCCAGACTGACAGTAGGGCAGCATGTGGTAGTCTACACCCTCCCCAGACTGACAGTAGGGCAGCATGTGGTAGTCTACACCCTCCCCAGACTGACAGTAGGGCAGCATGTGGTAGTCTACACCCTCCCCAGACTGACAGTAGGGCAGCATGTGGTAGTCTACACCCTCCCCAGACTGACAGAAAGGCAGGATGTGGTAGTCTACACCCTCCCCAGACTGACAGTAGGGCAGGATGTGGTAGTCTACACCCTCCCCAGACTGACAGTAGGGCAGGATGTGGTAGTCTACACCCTCCCCAGACTGACAGTAGGGCAGCATGTGGTAGTCTACACCCTCCCCGGGCCCAGACTGACAGTAAGGCAGCATGTGGTAGTCTACACCCTCCCCAGACTGACAGTAGGGCAGCATGTGGTAGTATACACCCTCCCCAGACTACAGTAGGGCAGCATGTAGTAGTCTACACCCTCCCCAGACTGACAGTAGGGCAGCATGTGGTAGTCTACACCCTCCCCAGACTGACAGTAGGGCAGCATGTGGTAGTCTACACCCTCCCCAGACTGACAGTAGGGCAGCATGTGGTAGTCTACACCCTCCCCAGACTGACAGTAGGGCAGCATGTGGTAGTCTACACCCTCCCCAGACTGACAGTAGGGCAGCATGTGGTAGTCTACACCCTCCCCAGACCGACAGTAGGGCAGCATGTGGTAGTCTACACCCTCCCCAGACCGACAGTAGGGCAGCATGTGGTAGTCTACACCCTCCCCAGACTGACAGTAGGGCAGCATGTGGTAGTCTACACCCTCCCCAGACTGACAGTAGGGCAGCATGTGGTAGTCTACACCCTCCCCAGACTGACAGTAGGGCAGCATGTGGTAGTCTACACCCTCCCCAGACTGACAGTAGGGCAGCATGTGGTAGTCTACACCCTCCCCAGACTGACAGTAGGGCAGCATGTGGTAGTCTACACCCTCCCCAGACTGACAGTAGGGCAGCATGTGGTAGTCTACACCCTCCCCAGACTGACAGAAAGGCAGGATGTGGTAGTCTACACCCTCCCCAGACTGACAGTAGGGCAGGATGTGGTAGTCTACACCCTCCCCAGACTGACAGTAGGGCAGGATGTGGTAGTCTACACCCTCCCCAGACTGACAGTAGGGCAGCATGTGGTAGTCTACACCCTCCCCAGACTGACAGTAGGGCAGGATGTGGTAGTCTACAGTACACCCTCCCGACTGACAGAAAGGCAGCATGTGGTAGTCTACACCCTCCCCAGACTGCCCAACAGTAGGGCAGTGCAACGGCCATGAGGGAGGATGAGAGAAAAAAAAGGTGAAAAATGCCAAAGAAAACTGTAATAATAATTTTGAAATAATTACATCATATCAACTTATTATGTTATATTATTTCCTGATTTCTGTAATAATAATAATAATTGTTCATGATAAACAACAGGCTTTATTTTCACATGACCTTTTGCACTTCATGATGACATTATTCAGAATGAGAAATCTCAGAGTGGCTCCTTTCTTCTCCCCCTTTTTATTTCATCATGACACTTTGCATAACGGTGCGGACGTCTGTCAATCAGCACAAATGGGCGGGGTTAGCTTTCACGCCCATATTCAGACCAAAGCAGTGGCACAAACTGGGAAGCCGATTCCGCTGGACAAAACAAAAGCTTGTGTATGACAACTTCCCCCTAACAATGGACATTCACTAATGAGACACCACACCGTAATATAATAACATTTAACTGAATAGTGGTTTACAGAACTAAATCTGAGTATGAGGAAATAGGTAATCTTGACATGATGAGCGTGACTAGTAAGGTTGATCTAGTGCTGGGTATTAGAATTAAGACAATTAGTCAAAGGTCAGATGAAGAAACCCAGGGAGTGTGACTGAGTGAGGTGAGGTGAGATGGAGTGAGGTGGAGTGAAGTGGAGTGAGGTGGAGTGATTTTGATTTGATTTGATTTGATTAAGGATCCCCATTAGCTGGTGCCATAGCAACCAGCTAGTCTTCCTGGGGTCCACACAAAAAAAACATACAAAAACAATTATTATTGCAAAAACTAAATTATTAAAAGTCAGTACTTGACACACAATGCATAATGAAACTAACAATTAAGATGGCTAAAATTACATGCAAGCACAGAAACAGAAAAAAAAGAAAGAAAGAAAAAAAATACTTTACAGTGTTAAAAACAATTTAAGATTATTTTTAAAAGTGAATCTACTGTAAATGCAGCAGAGGTTTTGAGGCAGGTTATTCCAAAGAGTTAATGCTCTAAAAATAAAAGATTTCCTTAAAGCGTTGGTTTTAGGACCTGGCAATTCAAGCTGCCCACTACTGGAACCTCTAGTGTAATGCTCATGCACAGTATTACTAAAAACAATCTGTGTATGTATAAAAACAGGAGTTTTACTGCTCATGACCAACTTGAACAGCACAGGTATATTAAAAGACAATCTATTTTCAACGTCAAGCCAAGCGAGTGAGGTGGAGTGGGTGAGATCTCTCAGGAGTAGCATCTTTAGTAGCCCCTTTCGGGACTGTGATGCACAGAGTGAATACACCGTCCCTTAGTTATACGACCATTGAAAAATCCTACAATTAAGTCTGTCTCGCTTTTCTCTATCAAAACACTTGTCATACAGGTGTCGCAAAGAAATTTCAACGGTACTCACAGTTGCACAAGGGTTTCGGAGAGACAAACGCTATGGTTTGAAAGCTCGGCGTTGCTAATAAACATTTTAAATAATCTTTATAAACTGGTCAACACAGCTTTATTTCCGGCAATTCCGGTGATCAGAGCGCAGGCACATCAGGCACCCAAAGCCGGAAATAAAGACGATTTGAGCCGCGTTGACCAGTTTATAAAAGTTATTTTAAATGTTTATTAGCAACGCCGAGCTTTCAAACCCTAGCGTTTGTCTGTCCGAAACCCTCGTGCAACTGTGAGTAGGCCTACCTTTGAAATGTCTTCGCGACACCTGTACGACAAGCGTTTTGATAGACAAAAGCGAGACAGACTTAATTGTAGGATTTTTCAATGGTCGTATAAGGGACGTGTATTCACCCGGTCGGTCCTGGATGAGAAGGCAAAGAGAGAGAGGGAATAGTTGAGCTGTAAGTGGTATTTTTTTCTTTTGTATTTTCTTTGTTAAAATATGTGGTCTACATGTTAAAATAACAGCTCTACATTCTGTGTCTGGTCAGTAACATGGGTCTCCCAGTCCCTTCGCTCTGCAGTAAACACAAAATACATTTTCTGGTATCACTTCCCACTCAGGAGAGAGAACTCCACACTGAAAAAATAGTCTGACAAAAATAAGAAATAAAAACAAATATGTGCTTGAAGTAAAAGTAAATAAAAGAAGAAGTAAAATAATCTGTCAGCAAATTTGTCTTGGCAAGATTTCTTGAATTAGAAGTAAAACTATCTAGGTTTCTCTCTCCTGATTGGATAAAGGCATACCATAATTATTTTGTTCTGTTTACTGCAGAGCGGAGGGACTGAGAGACCCATGTTACTGACCAGACACTCTATATCAGTGATGGCTGTCAGAATGTAGAACTATTTAACACAGATTTTAACAAAATAAATACAGCACCTAAGGGATGGGATTGCATGAACCTAATCTAGTCCTGACTCAGTAATAAATATAGAAATATCAATTCAAGCAACAGCTCAAGACAGATAGGTCTACAAGTGTGAGTAACATTACTTAGCAATCACTTGATGAGTTAATAAAAAAAAATACATTAGCTAGCGCAGCTAGTTATGAACCCCAACCGTTGTTTTGGGTTTTTTGATGAATGAACTTAAGAACACATTAGTGTTAGCTAACGTTAGCTAACACTGACAGTGAACGAAATGACACTCACCTTCACATTTAGCCAGTGATGGGTAAGCTACACTACAAGTTACTCTCGATTAAATATAGCTCAACTACAATGGAAGCTATCCCCAGAGAAATGTAGCAAGCTACACTACAAGAACATGGCAAAAATAGCTAACTACATCTGCACTACTTTTTTTTTCTTTTTTACTTCATGATCAAGTTTCCACCAAACAAATAGGCAGGCAAAAAAAAAGGTACAGTTTGATTGTTTATTATAAAACTGAAATAAGCCCTCGGTCTGGCTTTTTGTTCTCAAGTTAGTGCTGGTCGTGTGGGAAGTTGAGAGCAGCTTCGTTTTTGGCTGACACAATAAATACCTAAACACATATGTTTTAGGCGTTTTTTCAGTCAAACTCATAAATTTTTCCAGATAGGGCCACGGAGAGGCATTGTTGTTATTGACATCATCTTCATAAATGCCATCAGCCCTGGAAACATCGAATCCCTCTGCCATTTCGCGTGGACTGGGTGATGTAATCTGTTTCATTCATTCAGTGGTCTGTGTTTTGATTTTCACTTCCTGATTTGCGGAGCTGGAGCGGCATGTCCCGCCCTATCCTGCCTCTGATTGGCCTACCCGTAATGTTTTAGCCTAACCTTACCCAATCGTGAGTCGTCATACTCATATCTAAACCAACCAACCAATCATAGTGGGTTTTCTCCGGGGAGTTTTTTTTTTCTCACAAATCTTTATTTAGTCTCTTTCTCCGGACAGTAGCGTGTAGCGTTTTGCTCACGCTACGTCACTACTTGGTTCAAAAAATTGCTGCACTACAGAGAACGCTACTTGGTTCAAAAGTAGCGACGCTACCATCACGCTACTGAGAAATGTAGTTAAGCTATGTAGCGTCGCTACTTGTAGCTAGCTACTGCCCAACACTGCATTTAGCAGTGATGATTCACTCTGTGGCTGGTTTGAATTTGTGTCCACCTGTGCTAGCATAACACACGAAGCACGATGTAGCACAGCTGTAGACTGCAGGTCACTGAACTTCCTGGATAGAAAGGAACTTTCCAAAGTGTATTATATCATCACCGGAGCAGCCTTTATAGTGAGAGGGCCAAAATGGGGTGGATCTTTTCACATCAGCTTCACTTCTATAAAAGGTTTTATGACTTTAGGTTGTTAATATGATGGTTTCTCTTATTGTGATATTTTATCTTTGATTCTGTGTTTTCCCCACAGTGCTCCAGCGTTTTTAAGTGGTGCCACACTTTTAGTGCAGCATACTGTAGGTGGCAAAAAGCTGGTAAGACTTTTGAAATTGGCTGGGTGCACGACACACACTGGATAACGTATAGATTCACATAAAATAGATTGACAGGTGTGGGCGTGTTTACCACCACAATGAGATGAGATGCTGCTGTGTCTAAAGTGGATTGGTCTGAAATCAAGGCTGGAGACGGGTGTGGTAGTGCAAGACTATTGCTAAATGAATTGGAAATCTATGAATGAATTAGAAATGTGTAAATTAATTACACATTTAATTTAATTTCAAACCTTTATTTCAACTCATGAGACGCTGAGGTTACCCCTTGTTTACAGTGACGACGAGCTTACAAAACAAGACATCAGCAATTTCATACATAGACACAATAAAGAAGAATAAACAATAAAGTCGACACACAGTGGTCGGAGATCATACTTTTAAATGCAGAAAAAAAAGGAATAACCTTCAGCTTCAGAGTCAGTCGGAGGGCATTCCAGGTGTTGGAAATTAATTAGAAATGAGTTAGAAATGTGTTGGAAAAAGAGAGACTTCACAGATGCCTTCACAGACGTGTGATATCATTGTCATCATGACAGGTGAAACAATAGCCAAGCTTACAGAGTCAAAATGAAAGACGAGATCTCCTTTCACCTCCTGGTCACTGAGGCGCTCAGTGTGTGAGACACTGTTTGACATATGCAGCCACATGAGTGACAGGCACACGGCAGAATGACACGGCGGCATTGGCAGCAAACAGAATAGAATACAGAGTATTCATCACTGCGCTCTTCTCTGCCATCCAATGGATTAGCCTGTCCTATTAGTGTACAAAACATGTCATAATAGTGTCCAAAACCTGTCCTATTAGTGTCCAAAACCATGTCACAATGTTTTTCTGTGACTTCACATCCAGGCTTGTGATGTAACATTCTCATTTTATTCTAAAGTTGAAAAGCTGTGCTCGCACACCAGGGAGAGGGTCAGGGGGAGTTATCCCAGTCCAATAAGGAGGTACTGTAGGTCAATAGACCGTATGGACACAGAACCTAGTACCAGCAGGCTAGGCAGTTTTACACTTTTAATGAGCTAGACTTGTTCATCATATCCCAATTGTAACCCTGACTCCTGTGTCCTCTGTACTGGTTCTTACCACGTATAGTCAGCTGGACACGCTAGCATGTGCTTTTTTTGTTGTGGTACTGGCCACCGGCAGAGCTGAATAAGTGTGTGGTTGGTTGCTCTTTCTGTTTGATTTCTCTTGTCATCATGGACGCATCCCCTACACCTGCCTTGCACTAGATAAGATTTGATTAGATTCGATTCGATTAAAATGTATTGTTATTATACAGCACAGGTACAGTACAATGAAGATTTGGCATCCATCCATGTAACAGTAAAGTGCAATAGTAATATACAATGTACAGGTGATTAAACTGAGTATAAAATATATAAATTAGTACTACTGAGTATTAGTGCTCAGATGTATGTACAGAGTTGTAGTATTAATATGTACATTGATACAGGTATAAAGACACTATGGTAGTAAGTCATACTGGCCAGCAGCGTAACTAGTAAGAGTAGGTAAGGGATATGTACAGATATATAATATCTACAGATAAGTAAAAAGGATTATATGCAGGTATGTACAGACATATGTGGATAGATTAAATATATGGTAAGAATACATATACAGTATACTGTATATATACAGTATATACAGCATTATTGTACATGCCATCATACAGAGCCATATGGGTTATATGCAGGTGTTTAAGGTGTTCTGAGTCCCCTCCTCTACTCGATGTACACACATGACTGTGTGGCACAGCGGAACAACAACACAATCATCAAATTTGCTGACGACACAGTAGTGGTGGGCCTGATCTCTGCAAAACGATGAGAGGGCCTACCTGGAAGAGGTAGAGGATCTGGTGTGGTGGTGTCAGGCAAACTGCCTCTCCCTGAACGTCAGCTAAACAAAAGAGATGATTGTGGACTTTAAGAGGTCGGGGGCCAGGGACTACAGCCCCCTCAGCATCGACAGGGCACCGGTCGAGAGAGTGAACAGTTTTAAGTACCTCAGAGTCCACATATCCAAGGACTTGACATGGACCACACACATTGACAGTGTAGTCAAGAAGGCACGGCAACACCTCTACTTCCTTAGGTGCCTAAGGAAGTTCAAAGTGAGTCAGAAGATCATTAAGAACTTCTACTCATGCACAATAGAGAGCATCCTGACTGGTAACAACACCTCCTGGTTTGGGAATAGCACTGCACAAGACCGTAGCGGACTACAGAGAGTGGCCCGTTCAGCTAAATGCACAATTGAAGGTGGGCTTCCCACTCTCCAAGACATTTACAACAAGCGTTGCAGGGGTAAGGCTAAGAGAATAATCAAAGACTCTAGTCACCCAAACAACTGCCTCTTTGAACTGCTGCGGTCAGGCAAGCGATACCGGAGTCTCTCATGGCAAGCACAGAGAGACTCAGAAGGAGCTTCTATCCCCAGGCCATCAGGATGCTCAACGACAATAACACTATGTAACAAACCATCAAATACACTCACATCACACACATCCACACATACACACTCACTTTAAATAAACAACCTACTGTAGCACCCACTTTACCCACTTTAGACACTTTAACACACTTTATATTTATTGGTAAAGAGATTTGCACTACAACTCATACCTCATTGCACCTTACCCTAAGTTGTACCTCATCCCATTTCTGCATTGTACTGTATACTGTATTGTATTGTAACTCAGTTACACATTTTTCTACTCTGTATTGTATATTGTATATATGTATATTTGAACACTTTTGTTTACACTTTGTTTACGTACTTTTGACTTTCTATTTTATACTTTATCTATTATTATCTAGCACACTCTCAGGAGCAAAACAGAAAAAAGCATTTAATATAAAAGTATTCTGTATTTTTGTATGACAACTAATAAAGAAACTTGAAACTTGTATGCTGAAGGATTATATATATATATATAGGATGTATATTCAGACAGATATGGATATATATATATATGCGGTATATACAAATGTATATATACAGTGCACACAGCACTATTGTACATGCTATCATACAGAGTTATATGGGTACACTATAGCTAGCTAGCTAGCTAGTCTATTGACAGTTGGGATCGAGTAACCTCAAATTAGATGGGCCGGTCCAATATCAAGTGGGTCGGCCCATCTGGCATTTGCCCGAATTACTCAGCGGCCAGTCCGCACCTAATAGCAATACACTTTCTCTCCACAGAAGATAAACACTCAGAGAAGTCATGGCACTCACGAGTACGAGTCTGTCTGCCTCGGGGCTCAGATATTCACTTGACGCAAGTGCTGGAAGCTACCGTAATGACGGAAATAGAGACTAATGGAATGGTTCCCCTCCACCCCCACTCTCCTTTCAGCCCTCTGAATCTCCTTTGACAAGCCCTGTCCCCTCGCCAAGATGCCTGCCTAGCCTTTCCACACCCAGACCATGGCTGACAAATGCAGTTAGAGAAGATGGACAGAGTCTGATAGCAGCCAAGAGGAAGTGCAAAAAGACTCACCGGTGACATCACTACTTATCATGACCTCTCCACAAACGTTACTACTGCCAAAGCATTTTTCTTTCACCATAACATTGAGGCCTTGGCTAAGAACCTCCACAAACTGCACTCTTCCATGTCCTCCCTCCTCACCCCTCTCCTGTCTCACCTCGACTACTGCAATGCACTGCTAGCTGGTTTACCGGCTTCCACCACCAAGGCACTTCAACTCATACAAAACACAGCAGCGTGCCTGATCTCCAACCTACCAAAGTCAGCCCATGTCACCCCACTTCTTAGAGAGCTGCACTGGCATTGGCGTACGAGTCCGCAGTCAAGGTTGTTGACCTGGCATACCGTGCAGCGAGGGGAACGGCTCCCTCCTACCTCTGGTCAATGGTCTCTAACTACACACCCTCTGCATCTTCTGGCCACCTGAGACCCACTCCTCTCTGGGCTCCTGGGGGTCATCAAAGAGAAGCAGGCAATTCTCTGTCCTCGCTCCACGATGGTGGAATTAACTTCCCACCACAGTCAGAACAGCCAAAACCCGCCCAATTTTCAGCCATCAACTGAAAACACACTTCTTCAAACAATATCTGAAAAAACCTTTGTACCTTGCCTATACTACTTACTAGGCTAATATGTCTATACTACTATGCACTCAAGACTGTAGCATTCACGTTTGACACTGTGTGATGAACAATATCACCTACCCACTAAAAGAGGAAGCATAACACCTAGTTTATTACAATTTTCCTCTGAGTGCAGTTTGTGTATTCAGTTGTGAAAAATTACCATTGACTGTTTTTCGCTTCACTGAATTACCCATTTCTCTCCCAAGATGACCTACTTCAGGGAAATCTGACCTGGAAATGTATGTATCAAACTTACAAATTTGACCTAGATGACCTGGGGGAGTACGTCTTGAGAGGTGTCCCATTTTAAAAAGAAAGGTAAGAAATTGTATTCCTTGTTTTTTGGTTGATGTTTATCACCTCCAGCTACTCACCTTCCAACTGGCCTACGGACAGCTTTAGTGTTTAGATCTCAATGTACAGTTGGGGAACCTGCAGTGATGCAATCAGTCTAGTAGGGTTTTGACTGAGAGGGAGCTGACAGCCTAATAGTACCAATTACAGGTATGCAGTGAAAACACAGCATTCCACAGGCTTCTCTATCTTTCTCCCTCTCTCTCAAAAAACCCTCGAAGTTCAGACGTTTTCCTGTCATCTGCCATTTACACAAAAAAGAGAAGCCCAGCGGCAGTTTGATTTCTGTCTCAGTGTGTCTGCTCCTGTTATTCACAGACACAGACACAGATGGACAGACAGACAGACAGACAGACAGACAGACAGACAGATAGATAGAAAGACATGCATGCATGTGTCACACACACACACACACACACACACACACACACACACACACACACACACACACACACACACACACACACACACACACACACACACACACACACACACACACACACACACACACACACACACACACACACACAGATACTGGAGTTCTGGCTGGTCTTAAAAACCAAATCAAATCACCAGAGAAATCTGCAGACATCGGAGACTCTGTTTAGAGAAATTAATCCTCACGTTTTTTCCCTGTTTATCAATACAATATGTGTTCCCATATCTAAATGTGTATGTTGCATTCAAGTTTCAAGAAAGTGTGTGTGCGCGCGCGCGCGCGTGTGTGTGTGTGTGTGTAGCTGTGTGTGTGTGTGAGTGTGTGTGCGTGTGTGTGTATAATGCATACGTGTGTGTGTGCATAAAGTATGTGTGTGTACGTCACATCTAATGGAGAAAATGACAAGCATTCCTGCTCCTACATGTGGGAACCTTGCCACAGACGTGATCTCAAAATATGGACTCGTGGAAAATGGCCTTGAATGTACGTTAATTGATTTCATATTCTATGGATTAAAAGCATGAATTCTGAAGGAAAACGACGTACAGTATGCATGAAATTAGATCATGTTCATCACAACGTTCCCACATGGAGAGGCAAGAGTGACTGTAATTTAGTCTGTCAGCTGTGACCAACTCATATCACATTAACATGGACAGTGCACGTGCACACACACACACATACGCACATGCACACGCGTGCACATGCACACACACACACGTGCGCGCAAGCGCATCACATCAACAGGGACAGTGTGTGCACGCACACAGATAGACAGACACACATGCAAGCACATACATACAGACATACTGTACAGTATAGACACACACACACACACACACACACACACACACATAGTGGTGACAGCACAGTAGAAATAGCTGCTTATGACCTCTGCATCAATCTCATTGAGCATGATTAATAATAACCATCATTCATGATTTAGCCACATACTGTATATTGAAAAGTACTGTAAATCAACAGTGTCATTCACACAGACGCAAATACACACACACACAGCTTACTTGCTTAAGGTACAGTAGTCCATCAGGTTCGATGATGACTTGTTATTATTAGTAGTATTATTAATATGAATAATTATTAATAATATTTGTCTCTGGTTCTTGTGGACCCTCAACACATTGTCTCCTCCAGATGGATCTTTCTGCAGCTGGGTTCTCCAGGTGAGCTGGGTTGGTGTTACATTTCTTTGTGGCTATTTTGACTGTATGATTTAGACATATTATGAAAGTGGTCCCAATCAGAATGGAAAGCATCAGATTCTATGTGATTGGTGCTGTTCACACTGTCGTGGGAAAAAAACAGATCTGTGTCACATTATGAGCAAAAAAGACATATCTGGGGGGGCGACCGGTGCTTTCCAGTATTCCAGTGTGTGAGGGGGGGGGGGGGGGGGGCGACCGGTGCTTTCCAGTATTCCAGTGTGTGAGGGGGGGGGGCGACCGGTGCTTTCCAGTATTCCAGTGTGTGGGGGGGGGGGGGGGGGTGCTTCCCAGTATTCCAGTGTGTGGTGGGGGGGGGGGGGGGGGGGGGGGCGATCCTGCCACTTCACTCCAAGAATGCGTTGCAGGCCCTTCATGTGAAAGACCGGAGGAGCTTTATGTGTTATATGTTGTCCCTGCTTCACAAGCTGACAGGAAGGGATGAGAGACATACCGCCTTGCATACATCTGTTTTTCTGTGTACTATATATATATATTATATATATTATTCAGGTTATTGTTTTCAAATGCCCTCTTTCTCAACAGACCAGAGGACGCTGAGGCTCGTCTTGGGCTCGTCTCCAGCTCCGCATCAGTGGTCCAGCTGTGAGAGAGACGATGCTCTCCAGGTATGTGAGGGACGTCACAGTGGACAGTTTTCACTTTCCTTTACAGCAAAGACGAGGGGGGGTTGCTGGTGCTCTGCTGACAGCGGACCTGTGTAGGGCAGCAACGCGTTACTGAGTAGCTGTCACTTCATTACTTTGCCAGTAACGAGTAAAGTAAGGCTTTACAATTTTACAAAATAGTTACTAATCCAAGTAACGCTGCGTTACATCGTTGCCAGAATGCACTGTTTTTTTTTCCTCCGTTTATATGTGGTCCTCTGTAGACACACACACACACACACACACACACACACACACACATACACACAAACATGCATACATACAAACATGCATACATACACACACACATGCATACACACAAATATCTCTCTCTAACAGATTTCACTGCAGCACACACAGAGACACACGCACACACACAAACAAACACACACACACACACACACACACACACACACACACACACACACACACACACACACACACACACACACACACACACACACACACACACACACACACACACACACACACACACACACACACACACACACACACACACAGTGGTATAGACTAGTGTATAAGTAAGCCATGTACACCAGACTACCAGCCTACTGTAATTACCATTGACTCACATGATTCGGGGGAGTCACAGTATCCTCACTACCTCATAGACCACCACAGTAGCCTACCGGTACAGGGCTGCTCCGCTTACATCTGGGAGAATGCCTTTTGACCTGCATGTAAACACACGTGCCTGAGCAGTGGCGGACTTAGGCATGGGCAACATGATCCCATATCCATCAACAACCACTCTGTCCTCCCCTCCCCCACAGTGAAACACGTGGGTGTTCTATTTGACCCCAAACTATCATTCGAACCACACATCAATAACATCACCAAGATATGTTACTTTCACCTCAGGAACATTTCCCACATTAGACCACTACTGTCCCCCTCTGACACTGAAAAGCTGGTTCATGCCCTCATTTTCTCCCGTCTAGATTACTGTAATGCATTACTCATTTGGCTCAACATCTAAATCCCTCCATAAACTTCAAATAGTTCAGAACACCTCAGCCTGCATCATCACCCGCTGCCCCAAGTTCTCCCACATCACACCTGTCCTCTCCTCACTTCACTGGCTCCCTGTTAAGTATAGGAATGACTTTAAGATCTGTCTCCTCACTTACAAAGCCCTCCACTCCCTAGCACCTGCTTACATCTACAACCTCCTTCAACACTACACTCCCTCCGGCTCACTCCGCTCATCCAACTTAGCCCTTCTGAGCACAGCACACTACCGCCTTAAGTCCACAGAAAACAAATCATTCTCCTCCTCTGCTCCCCGACTCTGGAATCAACTCCCATCACACATCAAAGAAGCCCCATCCGTAGAAACATTTAAGTCCCACCTCAAAACCCACCTCTTCAACCTTGCATACCCTCACTCCTGACCCTCCAACCCCTGCATCACTTACAGTTTCACATTTGTACACACCTATATATTAGTATTATTTTTTTTATTATTATTTATTAAAATGTTCTCTCTGTCTTGTCTCTAAGCTGTCTCCATTTCTCTGTAGTATCCCCATGTTGTCATTGTGAAAGTCCATGTACTGTGTCTGTCCATGTACCGTGTTTGTCCATGTACTGTAATGCAATGTCTGTAAAGTGCTTTGAGATACCTTATGTAAGGCGCTATATAAAATAAATTTATTATTATTATTAACATGGGCAGCCGCCCAGGGTGGCATCTGGTTGAGGGAGGCATGAGGAGGCGAAATTGTTTTAGTATTTTTTTTATTTTTGACATGCGCAATCGGTTTTCTATCGCTCAGGTCAATTAACCTTGTCGGAGTGGGTGCCCTGTTTGTGGCTGTGAGCTGGGCAGGTGACTGCCTGGGAAGGTCCTGTGTGTGGCTGTGAACTGGGCAGGTGAGTGCCTGGGAAGGTCCTGTGTGTGGCTGTGAACTGGGCAGGTGAGTGCCTGGGAAGGTCCTGTGTGTGGCTGTGAACTGGGCAGGTGAGTGCCTGGGAAGGTCCTGTGTGTGGCTCTGAACTGGGCAGGTGAGTGCCTGGGAAGGTCCTGTGTGTGGCTGTGAGCTGGGCAGGTGAGTGCCTGGGAAGGTACTGTTTGTGGCTGTAAGCTGGGCAGGTGACTGCATGGGAAGGTCCTGTTTGTGGCTGTGAACTGGGCAGGTGAGTGCCTGGGAAGGTACTGTTTGTGGCTGTAAGCTGGGCAGGTGACTGCCTGGGAAGGTCCTGTGTGTGGCTGTGAACTGGGCAGGTGACTGCCTGGGAAGGTCCTGTGTGTGGCTGTGAACTGGGCAGGTGAGTGCCTGGGAAGGTCCTGTGTGTGGCTGTGAACTGGGCAGGTGAGTGCCTGGGAAGGTCCTGTGTGTGGCTGTGAACTGGGCAGGTGAGTGCCTGGGAAGGTCCTGTGTGTGGCTGTGAGCTGGGCAGGTGAGTGCCTGGGAAGGTACTGTTTGTGGCTGTAAGCTGGGCAGGTGACTGCCTGGGAAGGTCCTGTTTGTGGCTGTGAGCTGGGCAGGTGACTGCCTGGGAAGGTCCTGTTTGTGGCTGTGAGCTGGGCAGGTGACTGCCTGGGAAGGTCACACTCCCTCAGTACGATGATGAAGAGGAGATGAAGAAACAGATACAGTCTGTTGTTTGAAATGCAATTGGTAAATGGTAAATGGTGCATTTATATAGTGCTTTTATCAAGAGCGCTTTACTTTTCACTGACACATTCACACACAGACGGCGGAGGCAACCATGCAAGCTGCTGACCTGCTGATCCGGAACAGTCAGGGGTTAAGTGTCTTGCTCAAGGACACTTCGACATGCTACCCAGGGAATCGAACCAAGAACCTTCTAATTACCAGACAACTGCTCTACCTCCTGAGCCACTGTCCCCCCATTTGTTTAATAAAAGTATTTGTTTGATACAGGATTTGTCCAGTGTAGCGTTAATTATGCGATCATTTAACCTCATAAGCCCTAGCCATATTTTCAAAGAATTCACCCTAAAAGTACATGGAAGATTGCTCCACTTCTACAAGGGCCATTTGCATGTTCTTGGTATCTAGGGACCTCAGGGAATGTATTCACAGTATCAGAAATATTGTTGTTACTATGCTTGAGTAAGATTTAATGAACCAAAGGAGAATATAAATTATTATTATTATTATTTAATTTCTTTCATCTTTGACAGTGATACGGGTAACACCATGCTAACATTGACCAGACGTGACCAATTTTGCCACTGAGCTCATTCAGCACCTTCTTGAGATCAAGTGTACATGAAATCTAAGCAAATTAATAAAGGGCAGATGATTTACAGGTTTTTTTGTAGATACAGTACTGAATGTTGCCATCCGGACACATGCAATTTGAAATATGAATATAGAATATAGAATATCAGGCCTATAAATTACCGTATTATGGTCAGGTCATACATACATGTGGATGTGGAGGCAGCCAGTCACTTCTTTTCACCTGCCAGCGTGGACTCTCATTGGCGAGGTGTAACTTTGCTGTGCAGGCGCCCTGACCAACCTGTAGGAGTCGCTGTTTACAATGACCAGACTACCACCCATCGACTGCCCAATATCGGGCTTAAGGGGTTAAGGGTGAAAGGGGGCCGTAGGGGGGGATCACCCAGTGTGGCATATGAGCTAGGACCGCCCCTGTCCCAGAGACTGAAATAGGAGAATGCAGTGATCTCTCGTTCACATTTCCACCGCAAGATATATATTATTTTCTAAATTGAAAGAGCACCACAGAGTATCCACGTGGTTAAGTTTAACCGGCGGCCGCGATGCCATGTCGGTACTGCGCCGCTGCCCCACCGCGGTCACGCTGAGCGATGAAGCGCCGTGTTCACACAAGACGTTAACTTGACACTGCATGTTAGGCTTGTACACAGAGCGGGGGGAGAAATGTGGTTCCAATATGGCTCCACGTCGCCCGCCCCACTAGCATGTTGCGCGGAGACCAAACGCCTCTGTGTTTACACTCGCGGATCCTGCAAATGGACTCTTCTTTCATAGAGGCTGGCTCCCTTCCAGCTCACCAAACCATTCGGGTCAAACCACTTTTGTATTTTGGAAGAATGCAAGATATGTGAGGGGGCACCTGTTTTCAATTCAGTTGGCTAAGAGGGTACCAGTGTGTGTGTGTGTGTGTGTGTGTGTGTGTGTGTGTGTGTGTGTGTGTGTGTGTGTGTGTGTGTGTGTGTGTGTGTGTGTGTGTGTGTGTGTGTGTGTGTGTGTGTGTGTGTGTGTGTGTGTGTGTGTGTGTGTGTGTGTGTGTGTGTGTGTGTGTGTGTGTGTGTGTGTGTGTGTGTGTGTCTAAGAGAGAGATTATCTCAATCTGTGAATTTGCTGTGACTAGACGTGCGTGTGGCCTCTTCTAATGTGCCTGGTTGTAAAAGAAGTCCTCCTGCACATCCACATTAAGAACCAGTGGCGGACTGGGACACAAATTCAGCCCGGGACATTCAGACGCGCCAGCCCACACACCGGCCCACGCACCGGCCCACGCACCGGCCCCGAAACCGGCCCACACAACGGGCGTTATGAAACACTTGTCCAGTATTAAACAACCCAAGGCTGTGGCTAAGGAGTCAACATCAGGGAGACCAAATCTACACACCGCCCCTAGATGTGCACTCATGCACAGTGCACACACACACACACACAGACACACACATACATATACCGTTACTTCCCGTCATTGGCATATGTTTTTTTTTTACTAACATCTTAGTGCCTCATTAGCCTAGGGATTAAGGATACATGAAGTATTAACTACACCATAATAATATTGAGGTTTTGATCCATAGAAAGTAGGGATGTCCGATATTATCGGCCTACCGATATTATCGGCCGATATCGGCATTAAAATGTGATATCGAAAAATATCGGTATCGGTTTTAAAGAAATAATATTTTATTTACATTTCTATAACCTTTATTTACCCAGGCAAGCAAGTAAGAACCAATTCTGATTTTATTTATTGTCAAAAGTATGCATAATGTTGTGTTAATTCCACAACAAGAGATATGTAATGTTAATTACCTGAAATTATTCCATTTCTTGGGGCGGGAAACCCTGCATATATCGGTATCGGTTGATATCGGAAATTAAGAGTTGGACAATATCGGTATATCGGTATCGGTAAAAAAGCCAATATCGAGCATCCCTAATAGAAAGGTCTGTGCTACACAATTTCAGTTAGATTGGATTTATTGTCCTTTAATTTGGCACTCATGACATTAGTTGCTTGCCGTTTAATCAACATCGAAAGACCCCCCACTTCCTCCCAGACACCCATTCCAAGAGCCTGTTTTCTCTCTCTCTCTCTCTCTCTCTCTCTCTCTCTCTCTCTCTCTCTCTCTCTCTCTCTCTCTCTCTCTCTCTCTCTCTCTCTCTCTCTCTCTCTCTCTCTCTCTCTCTCTCTCTCTCTCTCTCTGTCTCTCCCTCTCTCTGTGTGTCTCTCTCTCTGTGTCTCTCTCTCTCTGTCTCTCTCTCTGTGTGTCTGTCTGTCTGTCCGTCTGTCTGGACTGGGCTCTCTCTCTCCCCTCAGGGTCAGCTGTGCTGGACTGGGCGCTCTCTCTCCCCTCAGGGTCAGCTGTGCTGGATTGGGCGCTCTCTCTTTCCTCAGAGTCAACTGCATAAGAAGAACATCAGCAATCAATAATAATGGCTTGAATTCATACAGCGTTTTTCAGCCTTTTAAAAACACCCAAAGTAGTAGTAGTAGTAGTAGTAGTAGTAGTAGTAGTAGTAGTAGTAGTAGTAGTAGTAGTAGTAGTAGTAGTAGTTTATTCAGTCATCATCTCACACAATACAATATACCCCATCATTTAACAATATTTGATTTTACAGTGACTGAAAAGGTACAGACTGAAGCATAATGCTTATATATGCCTGTCCTATATTCTTAACAAAAATTTAAAAAATTGGCGGCTACGTGGCGTAGTGGGCAAGGCGCTCGCCACAAATACTGGAGACGCTGGGCCCACATTGCTTTCAGTTTAGCTGGTCGTTCATACTAATACACATTGGCCGTATTAGGGGGTGGGAAACTGATGGGTGGGGATTGGGCGTTGTGGACAGCGACTCCTACAGGTCGGTTGGTGTGCCTGCGCAGTAGAATCAGGAAGTGTCGGGGGCAGCGTGAGCCTCCCACGCGTTACTCCTCGCCACTGAGAGATCGAGCTGCGCAGGTGAAAAGATGCGACTGCTGTTACCTCAAGTACCGGAGGGGACTTGTGCTATGTATGACTTAGTCCACATTGCAGCCGGCTTGTGGGAGGCAAGAAACAGCGTTCGTGACAGGGGAGGGTTGAATTGGATGATACGAAATTGGGATGGGAGAAAATGTAGAAAATGGGAGAAAAAGTGGATAAAAAAAAACAAAAATTAAAAAAATTAAGACTCCAAAACAGTATTCTAAAAGAAAATAGCAAAAGAAAACAGTATTATTCACCCCTGTAGTTTTCAAAAATAGCTTTACAAATTTTTCTTAAAAACCAAAAGCGAATTACTCATTCTTAACTGTATATCAGCATTGTTCCACAAAGCGCTTCACAGAAACCATCAAGCATTCACACTCACACAGTCATACACTACTGGTGGTTGTGAGCAGCATCAGCAAACACAGCTGCCCTGTGGCAGACTGACGGAATCATGTCTGCTAATCAGCGCCAACCACCATCAACAACCTTCATAAATACATTCAACATTAATGGAATAGGCTAACTACCAACTTAGCTGTAGCAGTTAGCTGTTATATGCAATCACATATGTTTAACTACGGGGTAGTAGTTGACCTAGTTGTTAGCTTAAGCTAGTTAGCTGTGGTTATTTA
Organism: Notolepis coatsorum; assembly: GCF_963971535.1. NCBI lineage: Eukaryota > Metazoa > Chordata > Actinopteri > Aulopiformes > Paralepididae > Notolepis > Notolepis coatsorum. The sequence goes on along the minus strand of NC_140173.1, from coordinate 57,134,753 downwards.
CAAACATGTAGATGAGACTAATCATATACAGATCGAGAACATGGCTAACAGTTGGGAATTCTAAGGTACATCTTATTTAAGCATGTAAAATGGCAACTAATCAATTCAATCAATTAGATTACCAATATTATATCAACATGAAAATTTGGAAGGGAACATAATAGTATTTTATTTTAGTATTTACTATTATAATATTAGTAGCCGATTAATTTGCAGCCCGTCCTAGGTTCTGATTGGCTCTCTAGGTTAGCACTTTAGCTTCTGATGCTGTGGTGGGCACTAGTCCTAACATTGCTAACTAAACTTTTAGTTAGAGAAAAAACGTCACGAGTCACAACTATTTACGTCCACGTGCTGTAAGGAATCAGGAATACGGAAAGCACATTGTCTTGTAATAGAATGACTGAAATCACTGCAAGAGCTAGTATAGGCTAGCTAGCCCTCATGAACCGGCAGACACCAACAGTAGAATATGCACTAGGCTACTGCATGCACCTGTCATGTTACTGTTGGTTCCTTCCACTTGAACTTCATCATCATTAGCAGCAGCAGCGGGTAAACATGTCTGTAATTTTAGAACATTGTTCTGCGTCTTTTACTAGCAATTTTAGTTTTTTAATTCTAGCTTTTTCAGCTCCACCCTTTCTTTTTTTGCATTCTCCATTTCTGCGCTTCTAGGCCTACTCGCGGTTGGGAGGAAACGTGAATCTCATTCACTGATGTCTCATGTCTCATTCAAGACTGGCTAACAAAAGCATGTCTTTCACTTAACACCAAGAAAACAGTGTGTATGATGTTCACAAAGTCACCAGTAGAGGTCACTCACTCTAATGTGTTTCTGGGAGAGGCGGAGCTGGACATTGTACATTAATTCAAGTATCTTGGGGTCACATTGGACTCTACATTGACCTTCAAAAAGTCATGTGAAGAAAGTGACAAACAGTCAAGTTTAACATCGAAAACTTCAGGCAGATCAGGCCCTGCCTGCCAGTTAATGCTGCAAGGATGTTTCTGCATTCAATGATTTTATCACACATCGAGTAGGCCTACTGTTTTATCAACTGGTCTCTTTTATATGTCACTACTCTTACACCAATATAATTACTCTACAAAAAAGCCATAAAAGTATTTGATAGGAAACCAATTTCATTTCATCACTGTAATGTTTTAGAAAAACATAACATGCTAAGTTTCGAGAATTTCCAAGTTTTCAAATATACTTGCTTCATGTACAAGGTTCTGCATGGACTTGCCCCTCCCCCATTGAATGAGTTCATCCAACAGAAAGCAGACACTGGCATTACCACCAGGGCCATCAGTAGAGGGGACTGTAAGGTGCCTTTTCGGTATACTACCATTGCAAAAACTGTGTTCTCTGTTAAAAGTGGTAACTACTGGAATAGCCTTCCAGTTGTGATTATAGAGTGCCCTACATACTCCATGTTCAAGACCCATCTTAAACTGCATCTTAAGGCAAACCAGAACTGTGATCATTTTTAATCTGATTTAGTTTATGCAACTTGTTTATTGTTTTATTGCCGGCCCACACACTGGCCCACACACCGGCCCACATAATGGCCCACACACCGGCCCACATATGGCCCACACACTGGCCCACACACTACACCGGCCCACACACTACACCGGCCCACACACCGGCCCACATTAGTGGCCCACACACTGGCCCACACACTGGCCCACACACCAGCCCACACACTGGCCCACATACTGGCCCACACACCGGCCCACACACCGGCCCACATACTGGCCCACACACCGGCCCACACACTGGCCCACATTAGTGGCCCACATACCGACTCACACACTGGCCCACACACCGGCCCACATACTGGCCCACACACCGGCCCACACACTGGCCCACATTAGTGGCCCACATACCGACTCACACACTGGCCCACACACCGGCCCACATACTGGCCCACACACCGGCCCACACACTGGCCCACATTAGTGGCCCACATACCGACTCACACACTGGCAACACACCGGCCCACAGACTGGCCCACATACTGGCCCACACACCGGCCCACACACCGGCCCACATACTGGCCCACACACCGGCCCACACACTGGCCCACACACTGGCCCACATTAGTGGCCCACACACCGACTCACACACTGGCCCACACACCGGCCCACACACTGGCCCACATTAGTGGCCCACACACCGACTCACACACTGGCCCACACACTGGCCCACACACTGGCCCACACATCGGCCCACATTAGTGGCCCACACACTGGCCCACACACTGGCCAAAAAAAAAAAAGTAAAAAAGTAAAAAAAAAAAAAAAACCCCACTTTGGTCCCGGCCCATCGGGATTCGTCCCGAACGTCCCGATGGCCAGTCCGCCACTGTTAAGAACCCACTGGTGAACTGTGTGTGAGAGCGAGAGAGAGAGAGAGAGAGAGAGAGAGAGAGAGAGAGAGAGAGAGAGAGAGAGAGAGAGAGAGAGAGAGAGAGACAGACAGACAGACAGACAGACAGACAGACAGACAGACAGAAAGCGAGAAAGAGAAAGTGAGAGAGAGACTGTGTGTGTGTGTGTGTGTGTGTGTGTGTGTGTGTGTGTGTGTGTGTGTGTGTGTGTGTGTGTGTGTGTGTGTGTGTGTGTGTGTGTGTGTGTGTGTGTGTGTGTGTGTGTGTGTGTGTGTTAGCGGTGAGAGTGAGGTCTGCCTATTGTGTCTGGATTTGTGTGTGTCCAAGTGCATATCTGTGCGTGTATATGTGTGTGTGTGTGTGTGTGTATGTATGTTGTGTGTGTGCAAGAGCGTGTTTGTGTGTGTGTGTATGCTGTGTGTGTGCAAGTGCATGTCTGTGGATGTAAATGTGTGTGTATGTTGTGTCTGTGCAAGACCTTGTTTGTGTGTACGTATGTGTGTGTGTGTGTGTGTGTGTGCAAGTGTGTGTTTGTGTGTGTGTATGCTGTGTGTGTACAAGTGCATGTGTGTGTGTGTGTGTGTGTGTGTGTGTGTGTGTGTGTGGGGGGGGGGGTTAAATACTATTCTTCCTGGGGTCTGAACACATAACTTACAACTAGGGATGTCCCGATCCGATCACGTGATCGGAATCGGCGTCGATCACGTGCTTTTCAGAGTATCGGGGATCGGGAAAAAATAATAATAAAAATCGGCAGTCAAAAAAAGAAAAATTTTATTCAACAAACATGACCATGTCCACGTCTTAAACTCATACGGAGGCCTTAGTTTTGGTTTTAAATTACATATAATATATCATCATTAATGTATTTATTGTCACAGAGCAGAATAATTATCCACAACAAACACATTCCCCTTTAATTTTCACCGTTGCAACAAACATTCCCTTTAATTTAGACGCTACACGCTACACGCGAGTCGCGACCACATCACAACAACAACACGTCGCTCCCGAAACACGGTTAATATCCACTGACTTGAGCAGCTAGACTTAATGTCAGAGGTTTGGAACTAAGCATTTTAAAATAGAGAGTCAAGCCAGTTGCAATGTTTGCAAGGAGGAGATTCCGCGTGGAGGAAAAACTCATGAAGCAGCAGGCTGGAGGCGAAGTTTTCAGACTAACTTTTCAACTGGAGGATAACGTTACGTGACTGAGGATTATCATCGGCGTTTCAGACCAGAATGGACCATTACGTAAGTCGAACACTGAATGTATACTAATGTGCAAACATATATTGAAACTTTTAATATTTCTCATATGAAGCAGAAGCACATTTCTCAGGGTGAATGTAATAACAAAAGCCTCCGCTCTCGCGCCCTATTATAGGCAACAGATGGGCTTGTCTCACTCTGCCAGTTTCTGACAAAAATGCGTCAAAATTGATTACTAATGTGAAAGATCGGATCGGAAACGATCGGATCGATAGATATTTAAAATCATATGATCGGGATCGGATCGGAAGCAAAAAAAGGCGATCGGGACATCCCTACTTACAACATTGGAGTAATATAAAAAAAACAATAAAGACACAAGAAAACACGTTAGTACATTCTCAATATCTTCAAAATCTCACAAAAAACACACAAAGGCTCCAGCCACAAATACAATACTAACTAAATAAATCAATAACTCAACTGTATTTCATTATTCATAACAGCATTTTTCAACTTTTTCTTAAAAGTACATTTGTTGCTGATCATCATTATCTTCATCACAGGCAGTGATGCCAGTAACTAGTTACTAAGTAACTAGTTACTCTAATCTGATCTAATCTTTTTTCAGTAAATAGTAATCTAACTTGTTACTTTTTACAAGCCAGTAATCTGATTACAGTTACTTTTCCAAGTGGCTGTGCGTTACTATTTAGTTACTATCTCATAATGCTGATGATAAGAGAGCCAGGGGTACAGTCAGCTAGACCGGAGATGGGACTGTTTTTACGCTGGTAAGTGCAGAGCAGAGGAGCAGGTGCGTCAGTAAAACTGTCATCACGCACAAGTGCCACTATTTACCCATAATGATAAGCCTAATTTGAGAGAATAACAAACTATAATACCATGTTTTATATTTATAACGGTTTTACAATTTTATTTTTAATAAAAATTATATTATATACATTTTCTATTTTATTTAGTTTGGGAACCACTGTCCTAGAGTGCCTGAGCAGTGGACAGCTGTGACCTTATATGGCCTGATGGCTGATGACGTCTCATGATGACCTGTCTGAGCAGCCAATCATGATTTATGACATTATGCACTTTCAATAAAGCATTATTTAAAAAGAAAAACTGTTGTCATTCTTATGTTGTGGCAGCAGCAGGGGGGTACGACGACGACTTCGTAACCTAGTTACTTTCACAAGTAATCAGTAAAGTAACTAGATTACTTTTTAAAGGAGTAATCACTAATCAGTAATCAGATTATTTTTATAAGTCTGATCACAGGTATACAATTCCAGTTTGCAGCAGCTCTATACATCACGGTTCTCTTAAGTGCATTTGTTCTTGGTAGAGGTAGAGTAAAATGAAGACCCACGGCGTGTCTGGTGACATAGCCATGTCTAGTATTGGTTGGTTGTAGTTCTGTGTTTGTGTGTGTGCAGGTGCGTGTGTGTGTGTGTGTGTGTGTGTGTGTGTGTGTGTGTGTGTGTGTGTGTGTGTGTGTGTGTGTGTGTGTGTGTGTGTGTGTGTGTGTGTGTGTGTGTGTGTGTATGCTGTGTGTGTGTGTGTGTGCGCGCGTGTGTGTGTGCGTGCGTGCGTGCGTGTGTGTGTGTGTGTGTGTGTGTGTGTGTGCACGTGCACGTGCGTGTGTGTGTATCATTCGTGTATGCATCTGTCTCGAGTTGCTTGGCATCAGGCTCTGTACTGTGTCTTAATGGAAATAGTAAAGCCTATAAGTACTAATGACCGCATGCCTCTTGGCAAGAAGGGAGGGGCTGCATGGAGGAGGTATTACTTTCTTAGGAGACAAATATCTTCATGTCTTCAAAGGGAGAATATCCTCGCTTCAGCTGACGAACCTCCCAAAGCCGGTTCCTCTCGGTCAGAGCACTGATCTGAATGAAGGGGTGAACTCTGGAGCACACAGGCAATTTGGCAATTTGTATCGGTGCAAACGGGCTAACGTTCCGACACAAAGTGCCTTCTTCCGAATCGACAAAAGACGAGGCTTGAATGACATGTTTAAAATACATCACAGATTCTCATTGGTGGAGCACAGCCAGTGTGTCATTTTAGTACAAATAATGTCATATGACCACATATAATACAATAAATACACATACTAAAGAACAATCAACAAGAGACAAGACAGATTCAATTCTTTGTTTAAACCACAAGGTTCCATAAGAAGAAGCTGAAGGTTCTTCCATCTTTTGCTGCATTTAAAAGTATGATCTTCTACCACTGTGTCGACTTGTAACTGTCTTAGCAGATTTTTTTTTATTGTTTATTCTTATTTTACATTTTAGTTTGTCTATATGTATGAAGTTGCTGATAAACTGTCTTGTTTTGTAAGCTCGTCATGCTGTAAATTAGGGTAACCTCTGTGCCTTACAAGTTGAAATAAAGGTTTGAAATTAAATGTAATGGAATGAGGACCATAATGTGTATATTATCCAGTATGTTTCTCTACGAAGCAGGTTATTGATGATATCCCCATCTCTTGATATCCCCCAAAATGTGAGGGAAGCCACAGAGCCATCATGGTTCACCTGGTCAGAGTGATCATAGTGATCATAGTGATCATAGTGCTCATAGTGATCATAGTGCTCATAGTGATCATAGTGCTCATAGTGATCATAGTGACCATAATGATCATAGTGATCATAGTGATCATAGTGAGTGATCATAAGATATTCCTTTATTGATCCTTTATTGATCCCCTTGGGGAAATTCAGGCATCCTAGAAGCAGGGGGGAGGGAAGGTACAGGTAGTAAAAAGCAGTGTAAACAATATAACAAATCAATATGCTTCACCTAAGCCCTAGTCCTATTTTCAGAAAATCCGCCTAAAAATACATACCTAAGTAAATGGAAGATTGCTCCACTTCTACAAGGTCCTACACTTCTCCACTTCTATTTGAACGACCACATCAAACAAGAGGTGGCCGCGGGAAAACACTGCGGCATGGTCATGCTGGACCTCCAAAAGGCTTTCGACAGTGTCAATCACTCCATTCTGATTGACAAGCTAAAAGCAATAGGTTTTGATAGTTTATCAGTGAGCTGGATGCAATCCTACCTTGAGGGTAGATAACATATGGTGGAGGTAAACGGTACTCTACCCCCCCCCCCAGTGAGCTGTGGTGTTCCACAAGGAAGCATACTAGGACCGTTACTGCTCCTAATTTATGCAAATGACATGTCCTCAGCTTGTGACTGCAACTTGTTCCTGTTCGCGGACGACTCAGCCCTGCTGGTCTCTGACAGGAACAAGTTGCAGGTTGAAAAAGCCCTCAGCTCTGAACTCGGCAGAATCTGCACCTGGCTTACTGATAACAAACTATCATTACACCTGGGTAAAACCGAGTCCATTCTCTTCGGATCAAACAACAAACTCAGCAAGACAAACGGCTTCTCTGTTACAGTGGGTGACAATATTGTCACAAGGAAAGATGAAATTACCTACCTGGGTTCCATCCTAGAGGCTAATCTCTCCTGTGACAAAATGGCATCCAATGTAATAAAATAAGTCAACCAACGAACTCGATTCTTGTACCGGATCTCCTCTCTGGTAAACAAGAATTCCCTGAAGACTCTGGCAGGAGCACTCATTCAAGGGTACTACGACTATGCTTGCACCTCATGGTACCAAAGCACCTCAAAGGCGCTAAAAACAAAATTACAAACATCTCAAAACAAACTGGTCAGACTACTACTTGACCTTACTCCTAGAACCTACCTCACCTCTGCCCACTTTGACAACCTAGGATGGCTTAGAGTAGATGACAGAGTACAGCAACTTGCAATGGGCCTGGTCTACAAGATACACTACAGGACCAAGGTACCCATGTACATGTCAAAATACTTCCCAAAAGTCAGTGAATACCACGATCACAACACCAGAGGGAGCTCCACAAATCATGTTAAACCCAGATTCGGCTCAAACAAGGGACTAAACACGTTTCGTAATTATGCCACATCAATGTGGAACGCCCTACCCAAAGCTGTAAAGGAATGTGAATCACTACCCACTTTCAAAACCACTCTCAAAGAACACCTACGGGAGACTGCAATTCGAAACTGGCCCCTGTAAATGTCCTAACCCAACCCCCTCCAATGTACAGTAATTTACCTAGTATGGTTTTGTCAATATTCCAATGTACAGTTTTGCTTGTTTGTACAGTGTTTCCCCCCCCCCCCCCCAATGTACAGAAAATTACCTAGTATGGTTGTCAATATTCCAATGTACAGTTTTGCTTGTACAGTTGCACAGTGTTTCCCCCCCCCCAACCCCTCCTACCCAACCACCCCCACCCAACCCCACCCAACCTCCTCCAATGTACAGTTTTTACGTCAAATGTATATACTCCCTTTTCTGGACTCTTTTTGTATCACAAACAGTACTGTATTTGCAAATCTGGTATGTCATAAATGTATAGATGTAGCGGTACTGTCTATATGTATGTCATGTATGTCATATATGTCCTGATGAATTGAAAATGGGGGACCCTGATGTAAACAAGACACAAGTCTTTCTCTGGTCTGCATCCCCTTAACAATTGTGTGTATTGAGCTGTACTGTATTGTACCCATTCTGCAATCTGTTAATAAAGTTTTCAATCAATCAATCAATCAATCAATCAATCAATCAATCAATCAATCAATCAATCAATCAATCAATCAATCAATCAGGGAATGTATTCCCAGTGTCAGACATATTCTGTCTGTTACTAGGCTTGAGTAAATTATGATGAAACAAAGGAGAATATAAATTATGATTTTTCTTTGCATCTTTGACAGTGAATAACACCATGCTAAAAATGACCAGACATGAAAAACTGAAAAAAATCTAAGGAAATTAGGGATGTCCGATATTATCGGCATACCGATATTATCGGCCGATATTGGCATTCAAATGTAATATCGGAAATCATCGGTATCGGTTTAAAAAAATATTATTTTTGTATTAAAATTTTTACATTTATTTAACCTTTATTTACCCAGGCAAGCAAGTAAGAACAAATTCTTATTTTACTTATTGTCAAAAGTATGCATAATATTGTGTTAATTCCATGACAAGAGATATGTAATGTTAATTACCTGAAATTATTCTGTTTTTGGGGGGGGGGGGGGGGGGGGCTGCATATAATCGGTAACGGTTGATATCGGTATCGGAAATTAAGAGTTCGACAATATCGGTATATCGGATATCGGTAAACAAGTCAATATCGAACATCCCTAAAGGAAATGAATAAAGGGAAGATGATTAAACGGAAGGTTTTGTAGATACAGTACTGAATTCTGCTATCCGGACACATACAATTTGAAATATTATTATAGAATATAGAATATCAGGCCTATAAATGACCTTATTATAGCCAACCTGCAAATCTATGGATCGGGCCAAATCTACTCTTTCCAATGCCAGAGTTCAATTTGGATTTAGTATCACCAGGCGTGCAGGAAAAACTGAGAATGAAATCTACTGTATGTACAGTTTAATTCTTATAATGGATATGGCTCAGTGGATTGCAACAGGGATTGTTGCTAAATGTTCACAGAAGGTGGACACACTAACTGCGCTCCAATCTATGCCAATAACATTCAGTTTTGTGGTAGATAATCCAGAGAAATGAGAGAAATAATAAATAATAATCAGGAAGTAATTTGCTTGCAGGAAGCTGGAATCGGCTGGGAAAGGTAGTTTTTCAAAATGTCAATGCTCCTTGAGAGCTCTGGATGCCCTCTCCTCATATGACTACAAAACTCTTAGCGACGTGTAGTAGAATTCCAGCCAAACTGGTGTTTATTGTACTGTATATCATGAAGCACAGAATGGCGAAAACACAGAGGTACAATACATACACTTTCCCCCCCCCCCTCCTAAAAGTACAAGAAACGAGACACCTCTGACTTAGTAATGCAGCTGTTGGTTCAGGCTTCCTCAAATCTCTGTGGAGGGGGGTTGAAACAAGCAGACGCTTATTGAGTAAGAGATAGTGTCTCGTTTGATCCTTCCTGGGAAAGTCAATAACATGGGTGATTTTACAACCCAGGGCCCTAGGCCATCTGGTCCAACAAAGAAACTGCCATGGGAAGATGCCAGTTTGTCTCTGCTGAAAACAAAAGATGTAAGATCAAAAGAAAAGACCATTTGAAACCACATCGTGACGCAATTCGATGTAAAACGTCACGATAAGGAGTTAGCCAATGAGGGTTGAGAGTACGTGTCCTCCAATAGGAACACTCGAGGAGAGGTTGGAAAACGCCCGCTTGCCGTAACATTAGAGGCGGAGCCTAAATTTGATATTAGCAGACTCCGTGCTAGTAGAGGCACAACAACCGATCCGAACAGAGACCCAGGAAGCGACAAAGAACACACACCCTTTTTCTCCACAACAGACTGAGGAAAACACGCAGCAGAGAGACGGTCGCGAAAACCTACCATCTGAAGAAGCCGTGACGAGACATGCCCATAGATATTGAATATTTAGCCTAAAGTCTGGTGAACCTCGGCATAGTGAGGTCTTCCATCAGGTTTTATTGCAATTGTTCTTTCAAATCTTTGATTTGTATTGATTGAAATCCTTTTTATTAAACACGGATTCCTTTTCAAACTGCTCAGAACTCGATTTCTTCAACCGCCGCGCCGTGTTCTCTGAAGGTGTACGAGCAGAAAACCATCATATACATGGTTATCTGCATTTGTAGCTAAGTAGTACTTCAAAGAGCTTTTTAAGGTTTAAACACAGCGCAGAGTACGAAGATTAAGCTAGGAAGTTACTACAATTTTGGTGCTGTGGCCCTTGAATAGAAACGTCCGTTTTGAACGAGAACAAAGGAGAATTTTTTTTCTTCCTCTTTCTTCACCTCGAACAACAACAACAACAACAACAGATCGTCTTCGCGTAGCTCGGAGAGTTACCAAAGGTGAGTGTTATGGAGTGTACGGGTGTTCAATTCGAACCAACGAGGGGGTTGCTAAAAGTATGACTGTAATTAAGTATTAAATGAAATGTTCTGACCAAGGGGTAGCGACTCAAGGCTGTGTGTGATTATGGGTCCTGTGAGCAGGATTTTTAACCACGCTGTGCTGTCGTATTCCTTACAGTAAGAGAGTTAAGCACGGATATGCGTAGTATTTTCTACAGTAGAAATTTTAGCATAAGTGAATGAGACGCTGCCCGTGGTCGGAACATTAAGAATAGGTATGGAAGTATTTAGGAACAATGTCTAGGTTTGTGCTCAGGGTTAAGCAAGGGGAACGTGTGCATAGTACGCCTTATAGTATTGGCTTAAGCACATAGTGCGTAGTATTTTCTACAGTAGAAATGAAGCATGAATAGGGTCTAGTTTTACCCTGGGCACCGCCGGACGTGTTAAATTTAAACAACGATAGGCTGTAACATATGTTTGGTACGTGAGGTGGACTCGTATGTTGCAAGCTATGGTTAAACAATTACTAGTGTATGATGTTTGTGTATGAGTGGAAAGCGTTATGGTTAGGTTTGACATGTGTGAAGTATATAGATTAAATCTGTAAAGTGGCACTTATAATATGACTGAGAACGGTTTTTAATATTGAATCGGGTACACACGCGACGTCCAAAGTGCACACACGCAACGGTAAATGCGCCACCCAGCTTCGTGGTGGGGGGCGCGTGCGTGTCGAAGCGCGCAACATGCTACAAATGATAGCTCGTTGTGACTCGCCTGGGACGGTTTAATAATGGGGCGATAGGAGTTTAATACTGTATGTTGTGATTGAGGCGGTATTGCAGTATGACTGAATGATCGTTTGTGATGAATGAGCTGAGTGAGTTGCAGTGTGGGCCATTGTTTGCAGAGTGTTGGCTGAAAGTTTGAATGTATGCAGGATGCATGATGAATGAGTGAACTCCGCTTCGGAGTGCGCGCATGCGCGCTTGTGAGAAGGGACATTGTGTGTGTGAGGCGAGTGAGACTGAAATTAATTATGATGTTGATATGAGACCACTAGATGGCGTCAGAGTACACTGGGTGGCGGTAGAGGCATTAAACTCCCGTCCTAACCAGCGTGTCATTAGGATGTGGGTAAAAGACCACTAGATGGCGTCAGTGTCAACCTTATGCACTGGGTGGCGGTAGGGGCATTAAACTCCCGTCCTAACCAGTGTGTTGTGTGTGGCTGTAAAGCGTTTCAGATGTGTGTAGTTTTTCTCTCTCTCTCGCTCTCTCTTTTTCTCTTTTTTCTTTCTTTCTCTCTCTTTCTCTCTCTCTCTCTCTCTCTCACTCTCTCTCTCTTTTTCTCTCTCTCTTTCTTTCTATCTCTCTCTCTCTTTCTCCCATTTTCTTTCTCCCCCCCCCCCCCCCTTCCCCCCCTCCCTTTCCCCCTCCTCTTCCTCTTCCTCCCTCTTTTTTCTAGCCCCTCCTCTACTATGCCCCTCCTCTTCCTCCTCTAGCCCCTCCTCTACTATGCCCCTCCTCTTCCTCCTCTAGCCCCTCCTCTACTATGCCCCTCCTCTTCCTTCTCTAGCCCCTCCTCTACTATGCCCCTCCTCTTCCTCCTCTAGCCCCTCCTCTACTATGCCCCTCCTCTTCCTCCTCTAGCCCCTCCTCTACTATGCCCCTCCTTTTCCTCCTCTAGCCCCTCCTCTACTATGCCCCTCCTCTTCCTCCTCTAGCCCCTCCTCTACTATGCCCCTCCTCTTCCTCCTCTAGCCCCTCCTCTACTATGCCCCTCCTCTTCCTCCTCTAGCCCCTCCTCTTCCTCCTTTCTCTCCTCTCTATAGCCCCTCCCCTTCTCTCCTCCTTCCCTTCCTCCTCCTCTCTTTGGCCCCTCCTTTTCCTCTTCTCTCTACCCCCCTCCCCTTCATCTCCTCCTCTCTCCTCTCCTCTCTTCCTCCTCCTCTCTCCTCTCTCCTTTCCTTCCTCTCCTCCCCTTCCTCTCTCTCCTTTCCTTCTCTCCTCTCCTTCTACCCCCCTCCCCATCATCTCCTCCTATCTCCTCTCCTCTCTTCCTCCTCCCCTCTCCTCTCTCCTTTCCTTTCTTTCCTCCTCTTTCCTCTTTCCTCTCCTCCTCTCTCCTCTCCTTCCTCTCCTCTCTCCTCGTCTTCCTCTCTCACTCCCTCTTTTCTCTTTTTCTAGCTATCTTGCTGTTCGCTCTCTCTTCCTTCTTCTCCATAGGAGACATGGGGGCAGTGCAGGGTATGATAGATGTGTTTTATGGTGTGGAGCAGGTCTGTTCGGGACTGCGAGACCCAACCCCCCCCCCACTTCCCTGCTGTTCCTTTGAACAACAACCCCCCCCCCCCCCCCCCCCCCCCCCCCCCCACCCCCCCCCCCACTTCCCTGCTGTTCCTTTGAACCCCCCCCCCCCCCCCCCCACTTCCCTGCTGTTCCTTTGACCCCCCCCCCCCCCCCCCCCCCCCCACTTCCCTGCTGTTCCTTTGAACCCCCCCCCCCCCCCCCCCCCACTTCCCTGCTGTTCCTTTGACCCCCCCCCCCCCCCCCCCCCCCCCCCCCCGCTCCATCCTGTGCCCCACTTGCTGTGCCTCTCTCCACCCTCCCCCCCTCTCCCGTCTGTAGACCGGCATGGAGTTACATGTGTTCCCTCTGGCCTGGTTCTCCCTTGGCCGGGGGGCGGCTACGTTGCGGCCTTTTCTACATGTCCTGGTGTTGTGTTTAGGTTGGGGTCTTCATGTCAGTAGACTGAGGGTATGTTCGGTTATAAAGTTGTGTTGTTGTTTGTGGGGATTGCAGGACATATTAGGATACGCGCCGGTGACGGAGGGAGGAGGAGGAGGACGGAACAGACAAACATGGTTCCTGGTTTGAGAGACAGTAGTAGACGGATGCTTCGGGGGGGTGCCGTGGCAATGATTTGGTTATGTGTGTTGATCGGTACTATAATGTATGATCCATACCTGCGACCTGAACAGCCAGAGGTGGTGGTAGTGGGTAGGAGGTCGCAGCCAGACCATCACGGTAATCTGTTTTTTGGGGATGGCGAGGACTGTGGCTAAGGTGGCCAATAGGTCGGATTGTTATGTGTGTGGCTTAGCCCCGCTAGCAGGCGACGCAGGTCTTCCCTTGATTGCACACCCCTTAACGAAGTGTCATGCCAATGTGTTGAGGGACGAGCCTCTGCTCGGCCTATGCGACGGGGTGGGTCATGATAGGATGTTGAGGTATTTGGGCCGGGAACAGGGGTCGAATAAGGCAGTGGGTTATGGGGGTCTTAAGGACACTAGCCCCATTCCAGTGGCGTTTAGGGCGGCTGGGTTTGAGATGTGCGTAGAGGGGAAGTCAGGTGGTAAGGACGTGGGATATTTGGACGGCTGCAAGGGTGAGAGTGGAATATGGGGTAAGAATTCGGAGGCGCCGGCCCCTAGGGGGGCGTTTTGGATTTGTGGTAAGTATGCTTACGCGGCGTTGCCTATTAAGTGGAGGGGTAGGTGTGCGTTGGGGTATTTGGTGCCAGTCGTTCTAAGCTCGCCGGAAATGACGACGGAGGGGTCAAACTAGTATTTTACTATTATGTTTTTATATTTCTAATTAGATCACTACACTGGCGTTTTGAGGGGAATAGGATTCTGTTGTGGGGTATGTGGTGTTGTATTAACGTTGCGAGGGGACGGCCCGCGCGGCGGAACGGGTCGTTGGGAACGTTTTTATGGGATCATGGGGGAAGCTAAGCTAATGCTACCTAGCTGCGCTAAACGGCTAAAGCGGTCGCCGGATGTGACGTCGTAAGCGCGCGCTAGGTTGAAGCTAACGAAGCTAATATGCTAAGCTAACATGCTAAGCTAACTGTGCTGACGTCATGGCATGACGGGACTCTCGGTATGTCTCGCGAGGGGGCGTCCATCTTAGAAGGGGCGCCGAGCGTCCATCTTAGAAGGGGCGCCGAGCGTCCATTTTGGGAGGGTACCGAGCGTCCATCTTGGTAGGGGTGGCGAGCGTCCATTGTTAAGGGGAAGGTGGAGTTTATTGGGAATGCAGTAGGGGGCAGAAGTGTACAGGATGAATATGTTTGGATTCTGCTCACAGAACGTTTTCATTGTACACTCTCTCTCCCCCTCTCTTCTTCTCTCTCTCCCTTTCTCTTTCTCTCTCTCTCTCTCTCTCTTTCTCTTTCTCTCTCTCTCTCTCTCTCTCTCTCTCTCCTTTCCTTCTCTCACCCTCCCTCTCCCTTTTCGCCTCCCCCCCTCTCTCTCTCTCTCTCTCTCTCTCTTCCTCTCTCTCTCTCCCTTTCTCTTTCTCTTTCTCTCTCTCTTTCTCTCTCTCTCGCCTCCTCTCCCTCTCTCTCTCTTCCTCTTTCACCCCCCCCTCTCTTTCTTTCCTTCTCTCACCCTCCCTCTCCCTTTTCGCCTCCCCCCTCTCTCCCTCTCTCTCTTTCTTACCCCCCCCCTCTCGCTCGCTCCCCTCATTTCAACACCGCCTCTCTTCCATGTACTTCCCCCCCACCCCCCCCCCCCCCGAAACGCTTCTCTTTCTCTCCTAGGTTAGGGCCTGTATATAGAGTTTTTTATGGGTTTCAAACGCGGTGTAGTGCTAGGTATATTGTTTATTGCTGTTTACTGTAAGGTTTCAAAAGTCAAGGCTGAGTTTGGGACTTATTAAGTTGGTTAGGTTACATAGGATGGACAATTGTTAAGTATTTGCTGTGTGCTGTGGTGATGTTTGCGGTTATAGTAGTTTGTGTGAATGTTATCAGGGTGTGTGTGACGTACGTGTTCAAGTCTCTCGGCGCGGCTGGTTCTGCGTCGGGGGACCCACACCGCTCGGTTGCGCCTGCGTATGCAATGATGGTAATGAAGGTTGGCGCGGAGGGTGGCAGGGTGGGTGTGGGCGTTCCGATAAAGCCGTGATGCCCGGCGTCCGCGCTGGCGACTATTCTCTGATCTGGGTGGTGGACATTCAGGGTTGGGGAGTGGGAGGGCCGGGGCGTGCGTGTGGGTGTGAGGCGGGGGACGTTCCTGGACGACCGTGCGTTGCAATTGACGGGATAGGATTGTGTGTACAATTGTGTTTTTTTTTTCCCCATAGTAGGTACGTTTGGAGGGCTGTGTGATGTGGGGCGGTGTGCCCGGGGTTCGGTGTTGGGTCTGGTCGGCTATGCATGGCCGTCCGGCAGGGCACTGGACTCTGGGGATACTGGCCTGGAGCACGGAAGAGGTTGCCGAGATGCTGTCTGCTGTGTACCTGTGGTGAGGTGGGTTTAGGCCGCTGTGGAGAGGCTGTTAAGGTCTTTTCAGAAAAACAGGGTCGACACCTCACGGCGTGCGTGGCGCGGCGTCTGTGGCATTCTTTAGATTACCTCTGGGGGACACGTGTCTGGGTGACAGGTGTCCCCTGGGGGGTGTGGTACTAAATAATGGAAAAGAATGTAAAAAATGAATGGAACTATATTAATCAAGATGTTTTGGTTTTCCGAGGAGTATCAGAATTGGAGCAGGATCAAGCGGAAGTAAAGGAGAGCGGAGATTCAACAAAAAATAGGAACCCAGTGTGTTGACAGAGATCGAACGAGATAAGCTGTATCGTTATATCGTTATTTTCAAACAGATCACACTGTGTCTTGCTAAATATTTTAGTATAGTGTTGCCCGACATTTCCAATGCATAACGAATAGTGGAGATAACAGGGAAATGCCACTGTATTAAGTCTGGATGTGTTTGCTTTCTTCCCATACAGGTGCTCGACTGGACAGGAGCTCTGAACGATTTCCATAACCATCTGGGGAAACGGGCCGGCTGTAATGAGCCTTGGTATAAGTATGAATGATAAGCCAGTTATCAATCCTTGTCTGCACAGTAAAATGTTGACAGTGTGAGTGTTTTAACTCAAGTAAGTAGAAATAGGGGAAGACAGAGAAACTTGTTTTTTCAAACGGTATTACAGGAGCGTTTGAAGTGGAATGAATGACAGGAACATAGGAAGTTCACCTTAGTGGAACATTGATAGGAACAACTGGAGCGGTAAATGCAATATTATTAACAATAGAATAACAACAACAACAATATGGAAAAGGGCTTTAGTGATCGGGCCATTGGGGGGAGTAGGCCGAGAGCCTCTGCAAACATTTCCCAGATAGACTTTACCAGTGATAATGATCTGATCAATATGGACTTCTCTCATGTGACCAGTACGACAAAAGGACTGGCAATGTTGACTTTGGTTCCAATACAGGGGAGTGAACCAGTGACGACGGTGTTACTCCAACCAGAACCGATTCAAGCTGGAGTGTCCATTGCAGGCGACTGCAGTTTAACCAAGGTACAGAAAAAGAGACTGAGGAGGGCAGCGTTGTTACAGCGGTCCCGTGAAATCCACTCTGGCCGGATGGCTGGAACTGAGACCGACAGCAGGTATGGAATACACGAACAGCTTATACAGCCCCCATGTCCAACCTGCCCTCAGCACCGAAGCCAAGATGAGAGGCGGGAAGAAACACATTCCATTCGGAGGACACAACGACTTTGTGGTCAAACCCAAACACATGGTGATGGAGAACCCCTCCCCCATCAGGCCGTTCCAGTACGTGTGTGCTCCAGACAGCGAGCAGACCCTCCTCGCCGCCCCGGCCCAGTTCCTGCTGGAGACCTTTCTGTAGAGCTGCTGCCACAGGCTGTTCCCCAAAGCCGTCCGGAACAGAACCAACCCTGTGCTGTCCATCGACAGCTACCTCAACATCGGCCCAGCCGTGTGATGGGAAGTCAAACCGCCGGTGCTGAGATGGGGGAAGAGGCAGCATCCTATAGACAACAGAGAGCGTTTGTGACAGCGTTCGAACAACACGAGGCAGTTCATCGAGATCTGATGAAGATACAGCTGGAGATTGGTCAAGCCGCACACGAGATTCAGAGATTGGGACGAGAACTGGCAAGAAAGGCTGCGCTACTAGAAGCGACAGCTGTTGAGATCATGCTTCAGGCGTCTGACCTAGGCCGCCGTGATCAAAGAGTGCCCTGTGCTCCGTTGCCCGGACAGGGAACTGGGCCGCGATACAAAGAGTGGCAACCACGGCCGAAAGGAGGAGGCAGACCCCGGAATCCGGGAGGATTCCGGCCACGGGTGGTGGTGTGTTGGACATGTGGCGTGACTGGTCATATCTCACGGGAGTGTGCGAACAATGGCCCGGCTAGCTCAGTCGGAAGAGAATGAGACTGATTAGAATAAGAATAGAGATGATGATACATAGATAAGGTTTGATTAGGGTGTGCGAGTTACTAAAATGGTTTGGAAGACTAACCAGGGTAAGTTGGGGTTATAGAGGGATGACGTAACTGAATATTGCATGAGCTAATCAAACTAACAAAATTAATGGTTTTAGACAGGAACAATGGAACATTTAATGTTAGACAGAGTTGGAAACAAAGGACTATTTAATTTTGTTGCAGGGGTATTTATGCCTCTAGATGATAGTTAATTCTGTTGGATGAGTGTGTAGCATTTAGGCACTCACAATTTTTGTTTATTTACAATTTTCTTTGTTTTTGTTTGACTATATTTTTTAGGAACTGGCTGGCTGGGAGGGATCTCTCGCTGGTCAGGGATAGCAGGTGGTGGTGACACAGCGAGACTGGTAGGAAGTCTGATATAATGAGCTGGAAACTGAGAATGGACTGGAGCTGGTTCATGGTTTGTTTTCCGCTCATTAAGAGTCCAGATGTAGAATCTGGGGCGTTGTGTCACATGTTGGGTTATGTTAAGGGTTGGGGAAACATATTTCTCTGTCTATAGAAAGCTCTGTAGGTTTCTGGTCGCAAATTGGCCAGATAGTGTTCATGTAGGGTGCAGACATGTGAATTTGATGATTGACTTATGGGAGGCTCTGCACCGGCTTGTTGAAAGCTGGCGGAGTGTGTGTGATGAGTGTTTAAAGAGACTGTGGTTTGTTGACCATGCACATAGGTTTTGTTGGTGATTGGCCTCGTCTAGAGCTGGCTGTCCGGACCGAGGAGCTGTCGGGAAACAAGGTATTGATAGTGAAATAATGAATATTCCACTTTTAAGGGTGTGGATAGTTGTGTTGAGCTTGAGATATTTGATCTAGTAAAACAGTACAGCACAAATAAGAAATGAGACAAAGGTGATTTGATTGAATGCTAATGTAAGAAGCTGTAAAATACATAGATAAATGATTTGGAGAAATATGTATTGTCAAAATGCAGAACGGTAGAGAATGTATCTGCGAAAATAAATGTTTCCAATCTATTATGTGTTTTGTAAATAATAATCCAAAATGCAAAAGAGGACAGAGGGAAAATCGTTTCCTTCTGTGGAAAATCGGAGCAGTACCGAGACCTGCACACAACAAAGAGGAGGCTGTGGTTAGCACAAGGTACAACAAGGAGAAAACGGTTAAAAACGAATTAAAAATAAGCTGGTAATGATCTGTCAACACACAGGACTGATTTGGTTGAACGCTCTCCCTCTAGTACGATTGGCTTGTCGTTCGTGCGAACTTCGCGGTCTGCGTTTGACACCGCACGAAATGATGCTAGGTCGCTGCATGGTAGTACCAGGTTTGCGCGCGACAGGCAAAGGTCCGAGTTTGGACATCCTGGACAACGACATGCGTGAGTACGTAAAATACATGTCAGAGATACACAAAAGTATTCTGGTTCATGTCTCCAGTAGACAGGAGCATGAAACCGGGGATGAGGTGAATAGGCAGA
Source organism: Notolepis coatsorum (assembly GCF_963971535.1). NCBI lineage: Eukaryota > Metazoa > Chordata > Actinopteri > Aulopiformes > Paralepididae > Notolepis > Notolepis coatsorum. Next base: position 57,115,462 of record NC_140173.1, on the reverse strand, counting down.
CTACACCTCAAATCATACCAGGCGACTACGTTTATGTCAAAGTATTTAGACGCAAGTGGTTTGGCGCGAGACGGGAAGGGCCATACAAAGTCGTTCGAGCCACCGAGAGGGCTTTACAAGTTGAAGGATCGCCTATGTGGTTTCACGTTACTCATTGTGTAAAAGCAACCAATACGGACCAAGAATGGGAACCTGAACCACAAGACCTTGACGGTAAAACCGGGGCGTCGCAACCATTACACGAAGGCGAAGTGAAGGTGGCGCTAACCCCAAACGATGGGGAAGACCCGGATGATTATGGCGAGCCAGACCGAGGGGGCCACGATTGGCCACCAGTAGAAGATGAAGGTTTTTTACAGGAACCAGACAGAGGAGAGGATTATGAATTGGAACATAATAACTTCTCCTCTGTGGACATGGAGAAGGTACCAGAAGAGCCAGAGGAACCAGTGCTTAGCACAAGCCCGGAACAAGATGCTCGACCACAACGAGTCATCAAGAAGCCTAAACGATATACATAGGCAAAGGAAGGGATAGTGTAACTGATAGGCCTTGGAGAGGGCGTGTACATATTAATTTTTGATTTTTGATTTTTCATTAGCTAAGCTCTCTCCTTTTTTAGAAATGTTTAGATAGTAAATGCAATGTAAGGTATTTTCTTTCAGAGTGAATTGCACAAAACAGACACATTTGGATAAAAAACACATAAAGTATAGTCTAAAACCTGGTAATTGGTACGATCATCTTTTTGTATAAAGGGACGGACCTAGACGGAAGTGAAATTGATATAACTGATAACATTGTATATAACCTGCAAAATGAGTGGAAATTGTTAAACGGTGTGCGTGAATAGAGAACTGTGTAAATAAAAGATGGGTCCATAGTCGGTCAGTGGGGGAGGGAGTAATGTGGGTGTTGAAAGCAAATGATACTAACAGATATGGAAAATGAGTCAGAAGGATTCTGGAAAGGTTTGGCTCAAAGCGAATTAGGTTAAACAGTAAGGTTAAGGTAATTATAAACAGTTTGTTTGAGGAATTACTAACATGTATCTTGGGGATTATCAATCCCCAAACCGGGGAAACTGTAGTAGAATTCCAGCCAAACTGGTGTTTATTGTACTGTATATCATGAAGCACAGAATGGCGAAAACACAGAGGTACAAAACATACACTTTTCCCCCCCCCCTCCTAAAAGTACAAGAAACGAGACACCTCTGACTTAGTAATGCAGCTGTTGGTTCAGGCTTCCTCAAATCTCTGTGGAGGGGGGTTGAAACAAGCAGACGCTTATTGAGTAAGAGATAGTGTCTCGTTTGATCCTTCCTGGGAAAGTCAATAACATGGGTGATTTTACAACCCAGGGCCCTAGGCCATCTGGTCCAACAAAGAAACTGCCATGGGAAGATGCCAGTTTGTCTCTGCTGAAAACAAAAGATGTAAGATCAAAAGAAAAGACCATTTGAAACCACATCGTGACGCAATTCGATGTAAAACGTCACGATAAGGAGTTAGCCAATGAGGGTTGAGAGTACGTGTCCTCCAATAGGAACACTCGAGGAGAGGTTGGAAAACGCCCGCTTGCCGTAACATTAGAGGCGGAGCCTAAATTTGATATTAGCAGACTCCGTGCTAGTAGAGGCACAACAACCGACCCGAACAGAGACCCAGGAAGCGACAAAGAACACACACCCTTTTTCTCCACAACAGACTCGCAGCAGAGAGACGGCCGCGAAAACCTACCATCTGAAGAAGCCGAGACGAGACAAGCCCATAGATATTGAATATTTAGCCTAAAGTCTGGTGAACCTCGGCATAGTGAGGTCTTCCATCAGGTTTTATTGCAATTGTTCTTTCAAATCTTTGATTTGTATTGATTGAAATCCTTTTTATTAAACACGGATTCCTTTTCAAACTGCTCAGAACTCGATTTCTTCAACCGCCGCGCCGTGTTCTCTGAAGGTGTACGAGCAGAAAACCATCACATACATGGTTATCTGCATTTTGTAGCTAAGTAGGACTTCAAAGAGCTTTTTAAGGTTTAAACACAGCGCAGAGTACGAAGATTAAGCTAGGAAGTTACTACAGACGCTAATTCAAAATGGCGGATATTCGCTAAATTATAAAGGCATTCCATGAACAAAAATCTCACTAATAACACTTTTTTCTTTTTTTATGGCATTTTATTGCTTTATTGGACAGACCTGGCAGAGAGGAAGGATGGGAGAGGAGATATGGGGGAAGACATGCGGCAAGGGCCGCCGGGTCCGGGAGTCGAACCCGGGACGGGCGCGTTGCACTGCAGCGCAGTTACGTGGTGCGCCACCCTGGCGCCCACTAATAACACTTTAACCTATTTGTGGGAGCTATTCACTATTTTCACATTTATTTAATATATTTATTTGTTATGTGGTTTTGTAGAGTTCATTTGGTTACGCCATATTATTTAAGTTGTTATGAGTTGCAGATAAATGCTTTTATTTTGAAGGGTTTTGGGCAATTGGGGAGCACAGCTGGGTTTATTTAGCTGATTAGAGCACAGCAGCAGTCAGTGGGCACCAGGGAAGGTGTATGGTTTTTTATCAGGGAGAGACAAGCAAACATAATTTTAAACATCTTTTTGCTGTATTATTCTTTAATCCAAATAAATGCCACAAAAATGGACAATGGACTTCCTTCCTGATCTGCGTAAGATTCGCTGCCTGGTGCTTCAGTGGCTTTTAGTTTTATTGTTTGTTGTTGACAAATAGCCACAACATAAAGTAAAAAACCGCCCTTTATTGAAGCGGACACTTTTATTGTTGTTTTGGATTTTTGCACTGTTGGACGTTTGGACATGGAAACACCACGTTCAAACGGAGAATCATTCAGATCAAAGAACATGGATGCCGGCGCACCAGCGTTTGATCTGGAGATCGAAGCAATGATCAGTGACTTTGTGAAGCTTTGAATTGCCTTGGATCAACCTGTTAAAGACACGATCGGAGAATGGAGGACCACATGGTCTAATGGACGTTGCACTCGCACAAAACAACATCATTGGTATGTGAAGAATAATCCAGCTTTATTGGAAAAAAGCAAAGTTATTGGAGTGATTGAATTATTTTTTCTCTACATGTTGATGAATATTGGGAGTTATTGGACGTGTATTCATTCATATGGTTGGGACAAATGAAACGCCTGTGGTTGGTTCAAACGCTGCAAGTGTGGAGAATGTTGCTCCGCCTGAGCCCTCTGTAAAACAGGGCATCAAGTTTACCACAAAATTTGTACATGCAAACATGCCAAGAAAAGAGGTCTGCGAAAATCAAACAGGCCAAGAAATACATTGAACCAATACGTGCCTTGCTGAAATCTACTGACAATGTGAACTATGTGTGAGCTAATTATTATTATTTTTATCCACTTTTTCTGTTTTTTCTCCCATCCCAATTTTTGTCTTGCCAATTCCCCCCTCCCCTGTCTTGATCGTTGCTCGCATGTGCCCCCTACTGGTCGGTCGTAGGGAGGGTTGAAGAATCTATCGCATGTCCCCTTCGATACATGCGGAGTCAGCCAGCCACATCTTTTCACCTGCCAGCACGGACTCTCATTGGCGAGGTGTAACATGTGGGAGGCTCACACTACCCTCACCATCTCCTGTCCTTGCTGTGCAGGCGCCCTGACCGACCTGTAGGAGTCGCTGTTTACAACAACCAGATTACCACCCATCGACTTCCCTCCCGCTGACTCTGCCAATTGAGTCAGTATGATGGCCGGCCCAAGCCGGAGGCAACGCTGACAGCCGGATTCGATACCGGTGTCTCTCGCGTTGGTGACGAGCACTTAGACCGCTGCGCCACCCATCCACCAGACGTGCAAGCTCATTTGTGTAACTTCATCAAGCGTTATGAGGACATGCATGAGTCTTTCATAAATATGGATTTGCCTGGGGAAGAGTTTAAAAGGCTAAATACATATTTGGAATTTCACTGAGGATGTAAAGGGTTGGTTGTCTGCTGGTGGGCAGCCTCGTGTGGAATCAAATGCAAATGTTGACAATGAAACTAATGACAATGATGTTGACAATGTTGATGTTGAAACAAATGAAGATGATGATGAGGCTCAAAATGAAACAAAGTGTTGTTAATTGATGATATCAATCCGGAGGACAGTGCCTCTAACATTTCATGTCCAAATGAAAAGCAACAAAAGACACACTAGTGTATCAAAGACATCATCCACCGCATCTGCCAGGCTAAAGGCAGAGGCTGACAAAGCAGCACTGGTGGAGCGGATGAATGCTTTAAAAAAGAAACACGAGTTGGAAGCAAAGCAGGAGGAACTAAGAAAGGAAAAGGAACAGCTGACCTAGCTGCAGCCAATGCAAAAATCAATGTGCTGGAAACCAATTCAAAATGTAGCTCTAAAATATCGGATGGAATTAACTCATATCTGGACAGGAATAAGGACAAGCCAACCCAATCCTCAAGCCGGTCAATTTGTCCCACAGGGAAATAACATGCTTTAAATGAATTTCATCCTGAGGCCCAGGCTGTCACTGTAAGGCCCAAAGAACCATCACAGACCATCAGGTTTCAAGACGCATCACAGACTGTCAGGCCTAAACAAATGGCAGTATTACAGACGGACCTCAGACCACTAATACACTCGAGCACCAACACAAGTGGTTCATGGTGCTCAACAGACAGGACGAGCATCCTCCCTGAATATAATGACACCCAAAATGACATTGTGAATATCATGCAACGCCAAACTGACATCACTACAATGTTGGTACAGCTCAATTTAGCATCTTCCCTACCAGTGAGAAATCATCAGATCCTTTGAAAATTGTGTTTAGGTTAAAACTGACTGCAAGTGATTGTTTACACTTCTTAGAGCAGTACACCGGGGGACAACCAAGAGACCTGGTGAAAAGCTGTCAGCACCTACCCTCTGTTCAGGGATATCAAAGCGCTAAATCCCTGCCTGCTGAACATTTTGGAAATGAATAAAAAATTGCTTCTGCTTATATGGACAAAATTGATAGCTGGCCTCTGGTTAACGTAGAAGATGTAAAATCACTGCAATCATTTTCTCTGTTCTTGCGAGAATGCTATAATTTAACACAGAGAATCATGCACATGAATGAGTTGGACATGCCATCAAACCTCAGGAACATTGTGATGAAGCTTCCTTATAAGCTGAGGGAGAAATGGAGGAATGTCGCATGTGATTTGCAGGAGCAACGTGGTTGCAGAGCACTATTTATTGACCTTGTGAACTTTGTTGAAAAACAAGTTAGAATTGCCTCTGACCCACTGTTTGGAAATATTCAGGATTCAAAATGTACCAGCCAGTCAACCAAGGCAGAGGAAACAGCTTTGCCACCAGTGTCACTGCAACGAAAGAAGGAAACAAAACATACATGGATAATAAGATCAAGTCCTTCTCTGCCCAAAGTCACATGCTGTTTATTCTGCCAACAAACCAGCCACTCACTTGAAAAATGCTCACAGTTTAAGTCAGTTTAACTGACACAGTACAGTGTCAGTTAAGCTGGCTCTGCGCTGACATGGTTGTCATCATACCTCAATGACCGCTCCTACCAAGTGTCATGGAGAGGGACCCTGTTGGCCACCCGCCCCCTGCGGACGGGTGTCCCCCAGGGCTCGGTTTTAGGACCCCTTCTCTTCTCCCTCTACACTAAATCACTGGGTAACATTATCACGTCTCATGGCTTCTCCTACCACTGTTATGCCGACGATACTCAACTCTTCCTCTCCTTCCCTCCCTCAGATATCCACGTCTCTGAGCGGATCTCGGCCTGTCTGTCCGACATCTCCGCCTGGATGACGACCAACCACCTCAAACTGAACCTAAGCAAAACAGAATTGCTCCACCTGCCGGCCAAATCCTCCCCCCTGACCGACCTTTCCATCACAGTCGAGAATGCAGCTGTGACCGCGTCCCCGACCGCCAAGAACCTTGGTGTTGTCCTCGACGACCAGTTGAACTTCTCTGCTCACATCGCAGCGACAACCAGAACCTGCCGATTCCTCCTGAGCAACGTCAGAAGGATACGCCCCTTCCTGACAAAAGAAGCCACCCAACTCCTCGTCCAATCAACAGTCATCTCCCGCCTCGACTACTGCAACGCACTGCTCGCTGGCCTCCCGGCCACTGCCACTAAGCCTCTTCAACTCATTCAGAACGCAGCGGCCCGCCTGATCTCAAACCTACCGAAGTCGGCCCATGTCACCCCACTTCTTAGGGACCTGCACTGGCTCCCCATTGCTGCACGAATCCGCTTCAAGGCCCTCGACCTAGCATACCGTGCGGCAAAGGGAACTGCTCCCGCCTACCTCCGGTCAATGGTCTCTAACTACACACCCTCAAGACCCCTACGCTCTGCATCTTCTGGCCGCCTCAGACCTACTCCTATCCAAGCTCCGGGAGGGTCATCAAAGAGAAGTCGCCTATTCTCAGTCCTTGCCCCACAATGGTGGAATGAACTACCCACCCCAGTTAGGACAGCCGAAACACGTCCAATCTTTCGCCGTCGACTAAAGACGCACTTCTTCAACCATTATCTGAATTAAAAAAAAAAAAAAAAAAAAATATCTAACCCTAACTAACCATACTGTCATGCACTTGTCCTAATAAACTAACCTACACTGTAGCACTCAACACTTTGATGAACATTGTTACTCAGCTGATAGAGTTGTGCTCTTCCTGATGGCTTGTCGTACAGAACTTGTAAGTCGCTTTGGATAAAAGCGTCAGCTAAATGACTAAATGTAAATGTAAATGTAAGTTAAAGATACAAAAGGACAAAATACATTTCATAAAGGAGCATGGAATTTGTTTTGGTTGCTTGAAAGTGGGAGACATAAGCAAAGACTGCAGGAGTCGATTGGATTGCAGTGTGTGTCAGCCAAAGCATCCACCAGTCCTTCATATTGAGCAGAAGGGTATAAGTGTAACGGATGGTATAGTGAAGCGCAGTCAAAAAGGGCTGGGGTGAGTAGCGGTGCTATGGGTTAAACTCACTCTCACATCCTCAAAGACAGATAGACACGTTGCGAAGTAGTGGATTCACCTCTTGGTATAGCGGTCTGTGTTGCTGCCTGCGGTGTGCAGTGGCGTCGCATGGGTAAAATAACAGGGGAAGCCAAAAAAAAATATTAAAAAAAATGTATTAAATATTTTTATTAATTTTTTTTTTTTTTTTTTTTTTTTTTTTAGTCAAGTAGTCACCATGTACACTACAGTATGGCTCGGCGGCCAGTCAAACTTTCTTAACAGATTTCAGAATGGGTACAATACAGTACGGCTCAATACACACAATTGTATAAGGGGATGCAGACCAGAGGTCCTATAAGGAGGTCCTTTGTCCCCACAGCCATCAGACTGTACAACAGCGTATTATAGTTACACCTGTTTTTACACCTGTTTTTACACCTGTTTTTACATCTGTTTTTACACCTGTTTTTATACACCTGCTTTTATCTAATCACGCTACTATTTTAATTTTAATTTTAATATTGATGGGTATGATTTAATTGAATTTTATCATGTACTTATTTTAATTCATGATGCAGACATAACGTGTAACTACTGTATGGGAATGGTCAATGTCTGTATACTATGTGAGCTGCGAGATACCCTGAATTTCCCCAAGGGGATTAATAAAGTATCTATCTATCTATCTATCTATCTAGAGAAAGACGTTTGTCTTGTTTACATCAGGGTCCCCCATTTTCAATTCATAGTGACATTTATGACATACAAGACATCATGACATCAAATATACAGTACTGTTACCCCTAGATCCTGACAGAGTATATACATATGATGGGGAGGGGACTGTACATTAGGAGGGGGTGGGTGGGTGGGAGAGAAATATACATACGGCCGGTGTTGTTTTCGAGGAGGGAGTAGGATTCCGCAGAACACCGGGAGAGAATATGACTGTCTATTAGACAAACGTGACAAGACAAACGTATTTCTCTGGTCTGCATCCCCTTAACAATTGTGTGTATTGAGCCGTACTGTATTGTACCCATTCTGCAATCTGTTAAATAAAGTTTTCATTCATTCATTCATTCATTCATTCACGTGTCTGTTGCGCCGCGCGCCCAGCCATCAGAGCGCTCCTACTGTAAAATGCGGAAGCAGTCATTTCAGCCTCAGTTTTACTCGTTTATAAAAATGATTTAAAATGTTTATTAGCAACGCCAAGCTTTCAAACCCCGCCGCATCTGTGTGTGAAACCCTAATGGAACGCTGGGTACCTTTGACATTTATATCCGATATATTTTGGACCCACCGCTAGCTTTTAAGCAGTGCTTGATGGTGCACATTAACCTGGCTACTACGGAGGAATAAGTTACTGCGTATTCCAGCCCCTGGCTTGCATTGCAGTCATGAAAGGGTATACAAGCTTGCCTGATAACGTTAGTTAGTCCTTAGTCAGGCTGCTCAGTTCTTACCTGGTCAATAATGTGGTCCTCCTCTTGCCAGATAGATTTGTTAAATCATAATATCCACAGTGGTGTGCTCTGCTGGTCCTCAGTACTGTACTGGGATGTCACGTTAGGTAGTCAGGTGGAAACGTGAACTTCTGAGTGCCCTGCCTCCAGGTGGAAAATATGCTGAACGTCTTCCTCCCAGCTCCGTTTTAAACTTTTAGGGTGTGGCACAGTGGCAGTCAGCTCGAATCTGATTGGCTAGGATCGGATTTGGAGTTTGGACTCACTCTATAATGCTGGAAGCCTGGAGAAAGAGACCTACCCACTGCCTCTCTCCTATACTAGCTGCAGTAGTGAGCACAGTCTGACAGTGTGTTAGAGGGAGTGAGAAGGAGAAGAGGGAGACATTACAAAAAAAAAAAAAAAAAAAAACACAGATGCACAGATGAAAAAGAATGTAAACTATATTAAAAAAAATTATATTTTAAATTTTTTTTTTTTTTTTTTTTTTTTTTTTTTCATAATTTGATATGAATTTATAGGGAGGCATGGCTTCCGTTGGCTTCCACAAGGATTCGCCACTGGCGGTGTGGGAGACCGAGGTTCGAATCTCCCTCAGGGCATCGAAGTTTGAGGTGACGTTGTCACAACCGTTACATAAGTACACCTTTTAATGAAGCACAAGAACCTGTGAGCCCTCTGAGTGTAACATCTGGTCAGTCTCAAACATGTGGCCATATAGGGGCCGGAGATGAGGACAATGCTGTGTTTTCAATTGTTGCAGTTCAAGTGAAAAGCCAAATGAGTGACAGAGTTGTGCAGACATATGCATTTTTGGATCCGGGGAGTTCCGGTACTTTTTGCACTCATATAACCTGGCAAAGAGATTGGGGCTAAGTGGCAAGCCAGCCAAAGAAAATTGTGAGCACCAATGCATTGTCTCACTTGGAAGTGTCTGGCATGGATATGGAGGATTTTATTGAATTGCCCAATGTCTTAACCCAAAGAGCTATGCCAGTGTCACATGTGAACATTCCACGACAGGATGATGTGGAAAAATGACCTTACTTGAGTAACATAAAGCTGCACGACTTGATTGCAGATGTAGATTTGCTCATCAGAACTGATGCAGCAAAAGTAATGGAACCATGGGAGCTGATCAACAGCCAAGATGAAGGACCATACGCAGTCAGAACAAGAGTCGGCTGGGTCATCAATGGACCACTTAGGAGTGGAAGTAACAGCAGAGTTAAGACTGGCTGCTCTGTTGTCACAACAAATCGAATATCTGTGGAACATCTGGAAGAAGCTACAGATGTTGACCAGTGGAAGTATGTGGGCTCCAAGGTCAATCCTGCTGACAAAGCATCACGTGGATTGAGAGCTGAAGAATTTCTCACACATGGAAAATGGATTAAAGGCCCAGATTTCCTGTATTTGCCTAAAAATGAGTGGCCTACACTGGAAATGGATTCAGTGATTCCCATTGATGACCCGGAGGTCAAAAGAGAAGCAGCAGTGAATGCCATTGTTAAGGATTCAGAAAATCCAACAGACCATCTCATCAACTACTTCTCATCTTGGAAAAAGCTTAAAACGTCTGATGCCTGGTTCCTTGAACTTAAAAGACTTCTCTTGCTTCTGAGTAAAAAAAGAAAGGAACTTAACCTCTTCCGCCCGTGCGGTCCGTCGGCGGACCGCAGAAATCAATATTTCTGGACTGTTCTATAAAACTAGCGATTTTAATTTCAAACGTATTCAAGTATAAACATCATGAACATGTCACAACAGCATTTAGAATTAGAATGTATATTATCATCAAAACGTTAGTTTAGGAATAGGTTAAAGTGTTATATAGATAGATTTTCCTCTTTGGAATGTCTGTATAATCCGCGAGAGGTGACCATTTAGTAAAACCGGGGGAATGGGAATTGTAGTTTTTTGCTGCCATTTTGTAGCGGACTTCCACATGTCTGGTTCTGCATTGAAATTTTTTTAAACTACACTTCCTGGAAGATTCTATTGGGTTCAAGGTTCATAGTACTGTATGAATTATTACAATAACTGCTATTATTCGGGATAATTCTACCACAAAAGGTAACGTTTATGACAAATATTGAAACGTAGTTAGTTTATCTTCCCTATTGTTAGCATGTAGCAACAATTAGATCTGAAATTTGTTTCAAAACGGTTGCACCCTAATCAAAATAAAAAAGCGACTGTATTTACAGTAGATTTCATTATCTGTTCTTATGCACGCCTGGTGATACTAAATCCAAATTGAACTCACGCATTTGAAAGATAATATATGTATATATATTAGGGCTGTCAAAATTAATGATTTAACTCTGGAGATTAATTTAAATGTATTAAAGCATTAAAATAAATGTATCTAGATTAATCTATGGAGTGAAAAATCTTCAATCTTAGCGCCGCGGATATAAGAAAGAGGTCTAGCTGAGTCAATGTTGATGGTTTTGTTGAACATTTGTATTTCACAGGAGATAAACATGTATTCAAAGAAAGCTATTAAAATAGTCTTTGAATCTAAATATACTTTCTTTGTGTTGATTTTACATTAATTCCATGATTTTACTCAAGTAAATGTCTGTTACAAGCTTCGGTCTTATGTAGAAAATTGACAGCACTAATATATATATAAATGTGCGAATTGGCTATAATAAGGTAATTTATAAGCCTGCTATTCTATATTCTATAATAATATTTCAAATTGCATTGGTCCGGATGGGAGAATTCAGTACTGTATCTACAGAACCTTCTGTTTAATCATCTTCCCTTTATTCACTTCCTTAGATCTATTTTTTTGTACACGTGATCTCAAGAAGGTACTGAACGAGATCAGTGGCAGTTTTTAATGTTTGGTTTGTTTTCTTTGTTTCATCACAATTTAAGCAAGCCTAGTAATAGACACAATAGTTCTGACACTGGGAATACATTCACTGAGGTCCATAGATGTCCCTAGATACCAAGAATATGCAACTGGACCTTGTAGAAGTGGAGCAATATTCCATTTACTTTTCCATTTATTTTAGGCGGATTTTCAGAAAATAGGCTCCGGGTGGAAGAGGTTAAAGCTACTGAAGGTGACAAGGATGTACAGTCAAAAGTACAGTTGAACAGAAACTTAAGAGCTTCAAAGCCACACTCTGTGGAACACATTTGACTCCAGAAGATTGTGATGAAGCAGAAAAGGCAATCATTTGTTTTGTTCAGAAACACAGGTTCAAGAGTGAAATTGCCTCCCTCAAACATGGCTTGAATATCATCTCCAAGGACAGCCCACTGTACAAGCTAGACCCCATACTGGAGTGAAAAGAGGAAGAACCCTTCTAAAAAGGTATGGAGTGATTTTCACTTGTCTGACCAGCCGTGCAATACACCTGGAGGTGGCACATTCACTTGATACAGACTCTTGCATTAATGCCTTGTGGAGATTCATATATCCTTGTGGAGCTTCCTTCACCCGCTCGGCCAAACACACTCTTGTCAAGATGACCATCCTCCCTATATTTGATTATGGCGACACCATCTATAGAATGGCATCCCAGCGTGCCCTCAGAAAACTCGACATACTCCATCATTCCGCCATCCGTTTTGCCACTAGTGCACCCTTCACCACTCACCACTGTGACCTTTATAACCTGGTGGACTGGACATCTCTTCACACCAGAAGGCTTCTTCACTGGCTTCAAATAATTTACAAAACCAGACTTGGTAAAACACCTCTCTACCTCTCCTCCCTTCTGCACGTCTCCACTTCTAACTACAGCCTAAGTTCCAGCAACTTCATCAAACTCACCATCCCCAAAGCCTGCACGGTTTCTGGACGCAACGCCTTCCGATTTGCTGCTGCATCTGACTGGAACACATTACAAAACAGTAAACACCCTTAAACTCACTGCCCTCACATTGCTCACTGTTTTCTTTTTTTATCCACTTTTTCTCCTCCTGTTTTTCTGTGTTTTTCTCCCATCCCAATTTAGTCATGCCAATTCCCCCCCTCCCCTTCCTGGTTGTTGCTCGCATGTGCCCCCCACTGGTCGGTCTAGGGAGGGTTGATAGATACTATCACATGTCCCCTCCGATACATGCAGAGTCAGCCAGCCACTTCTTTTCACCTGCCAGTGCGGACTCTCATTGGTGAGGTGTAACGTGTTGGAGGCTCACACTACCCCCACCATCTCCCTTCCTCACTGTGCAGGCGTCCTGACCGACCTGTAGGAGTCGCTGTTTACAACGACCAGATTACCACCCACCGGCTTCCCTCCCGCTGACTCTGTGAATTGAGCCAGTATGACTGCCGGCCAAGCCGGAGGCAACGCTGACAGCCGGATTCGATACCAGTGTCTCTCGCGTTGGTGATGAGCGCTTAGTCCGCTGCGCCACCCAGCCCCCGTCATCGCTCACTGCTTTTAAACTAAATCTGCAACAGATCTTAACCGACTGTTGCACCTGCTGACTGCCTCCCAATCGCACGCATAACCCTCAGACTATTCTCTCCTCCCCCTAAGCCCCCTCACCTACCTCCCTCCCTCTCCCCCTTTCTTCTCTCTCTCTCCCTCTGGTTCTCACTCTCCCTCTCTCTCCCTCTGGTTCTCACTCTTCCTTTCTCTTTTTCCCTTTCTCTTTTTCCCTCTCTCCCTTTCCTTCTCTCTCCCTTATTTATTGTTGTCCTTGTATACTATTGCTACTGTCATTTTGTATTTTATTTACTTGTATGCATGTACATAACCTTGTTTTTGTTACAGCCCCCCCCCCCCCCCCCTTCCCACAAAAGGCCTTTGCTTTTTGGACAGGCTGCTTTTGTATATAAGAATTTGTTCCTAATTGCTTGCCTGGATAAATAAAGGTTAAATAAAATAAAAATATGCAGAAGAGGCCCTGTGTCAAATTTAAGATCTGATAACGGCACAAATATTATTGGAGCAAACAAGGAGTTGAAGCAAAGTCTTGCTGCTTTGAATAATGCAAGGATCCAGGATGCCTTGATTCAGGATGGAATTAAGTGGAGCTTTAATACGCCAACACAACAGCCTCACACCAAGGTGGCGTTTGGGAGCGTCTCATTCCATCAGTAAGGACTATACTGACCTCTGTTCTTGGACAGCAGGTGTTGGATGATGAAGGCCTGCAGACACTGTTTTGTGAAGTAGAGGCGATACTAAACGACAGACCCCTCACAAAAGTGTCTGATGACCCTAATGACCTTTAGGCCCTCACCCCAAACCATATTCTCCTGCTGAAAGGAAAACCCATCTTTCCCCCAGGACTTATTGAAAAGAGTGACCTGTACATCCGAAGGAAATGGAAGCAAGTACAGTATATCGCAGAGCTGTTTTGAGTGATCATAGTGATCATAGTGAGTGATCATAGTGATCATAGTGAGTGATCATAGTGATCATAGTGATGATCATAGTGAGTAATCATAGTGATCATAGTGAGTGATCATAGTGATCATAGTGAGTGATCATAGTGAGTGATCATAGTGATCATAGTGAGTGATCATAGTGAGTGATCATAGTGAGTGATCATAGTGAGTGATCATAGTGATCATAGTGATCATCATAGTGAGTGATCATAGTGAGTGATCATAGTGAGTGATCATAGTGAGTGATCATAGTGCTCATAGTGAGTGATCATAGTGATCATAGTTAGTGATCATAATGAGTGATTGTGGAGAGTCACAGCCACGTGACCCCGCAATCGCCATCTCGTCCCCCAGTACAGACGCTATTAAGACAATGGAAAATGACCGACCAGGATGACAGAGGGGGTGTGAAGTGTCACAGCCTAACTAGTGACACTGGTTATTATGACATCCTGTTCTTATGTTTATTATATATGATTATGAGGAATGTCTGTATATTCTTCCTCTCACTTGTGTAAAACTGTGAGAACTATGGACTGTGGACTCTGGAACAGTAACTTGTGTACACTACAATATCTTGCGTGATCCTGGAGAATGGAATAGGCCTATGATATGACGGAGTGACACTAGTTAATAATGACATCCTGTTCTCTCTGTCAATTGTGGGATGTAAAAGGTTTAAGCATATGTTTATGGTATATATCTGTTTTAGATCTAGGCATATGTTACTGTATGTGTCTATATGTGAAGATCTGTGGCAGAGGAGACAGCTCTCTATGACGGGTGCACACTTGTATAACTTGTATACACTTGTATCTTATATAAGCTGTATATTCTTTATACACATTTTAAACTATACTACAGTTAAAAGTTAATGTTATGTTACAGAATGCAGTCTCTGTTAGAGTGAGTCAGAAATGAAAGGGGCCCCTTAAGAATGTGACCGTGAGAGACAGCTCCGAGCGAGACGAGCACAGAGATGAGAGCAGAAGAGAGAACTGGCCTTAAACTACAAAATACATATATGATGTGTGATCAATCAGTGTTTAAAGTATATGAGTACTGTATTGTACATGTATATGTATGTTTATTGTTTATTGTTTATTGTTTATTAGCAAAGGATCCCCATTAGCTGACGCCAAGACGTCAACTAGTCTTCCTGGGGTCCGAAAATATATAATATAATATAATATAATATAATATAATATAATATAATATAATATAATATAATATAATATAATATAATATAATATAATATAATATAATATAATATAATATATATATATCTGTATATGTATGTGTTAGGCTATGTACTGTATATTACGGCAGTCTGCCTCGTCTTCTTATCTTACTGTCAGAACGAGAGAGGCCCATGTAGTAAGGGAGTTAACCCTTGCAGTGAGGAAGCAGAACAGACATGCATAAATTACGTAATGGGGTTTTTCCCAGAAGAAAGTAATCTGTTACTTCTCCAGTAGATGTAACGACTAGAAGGGGAGGAGTCCATCCTTACTATGTGTGTTGTGTGTTGATTGGATGGTAAAATTGACATCACAGTATTTAGACCAATAGCAATATGATGCCGGATCGATATAAAAGTGACTGCTCCTACTTCGAGAGCTAGAATTTTCAGATTTTGCTTGCAGACACTTTCTTCTAGCGGCCGATACCGTAAGGAACGGAATCGGTCTATTTTTCAAAGTAGAGTCCCCCGGACAAAGCTTTGTTTTTTAGCTCATTTGCTCTTTTGCTCAAAATGACAAAGAGAGTTTTTTGCTATGAGACAGATTTTTTCAGATGTTCAGATTTTTCCATTTGTTACTTTAGAAGACAAGATGCAGGATGTTGCTTGCACGACAACAGCCGTGTTAGGCTTTTGATATCCTAGAGATGAGATGTTTTGTTTTATATAATCTTTTAAACTGTAATGGACATTTCTATACAGTCCTTTTTTGTAATTTAAAATAAAGATGACTTTCTATAATCCATTGAGTTCGATCACTGCTTTCTGCCAGCAATGTGCCACGATGCCGGCCGCGCACTGATTTCCTATTGAAGGTGACTATAATGTACTGACAGCATGTAATACAGATTGAATCAATTGACTGGTTAATGCTTTTCAGCTAAAAGTTATATATTATATATATGCTATGTACTGTATAAATACTATATATGGCAATGTTTGTTGTTTGTCCCTAGGAGGTACTGGGGCGTGCAAACAATGATTACGTGTTAGTATGCTAATGTTACATTATTAACAGTGGTAATACTTATTAAAAGAGTAGTAATACAACCAAGTTTTTCAAATGATCAGTACTACATGCCTTCCCTCACAAATGAGGACGGTGATGATTATGATAATAATGATATTATTGTTATTATAGGCAATGAGAGTTCTCCTAGACATACATTCGGTTTATTACAAGCAAGAAGAGGTTAACAACTCTTCTATACTTACATTTCATATCAACTGGATATAACTAGACCAGTGACTATGAAGTAAACTTGACAGAAATAGTAATTGACTCGAGAACTTGGCGAGTTTAGCACCTCGCTGGGGGATATCGAGCGGCCAAAGGGTTATAATCTCAAGTAAGTGATCTGAGATAATTAGAGACAAGCCCATCGGCTCTTAACAGTGATCATAGTTAGTGATCATAGTGAGTGATCATAGTGATCATAGTGAGTGATCATAGTTAGTGATCATAGTGAGTGATCATAGTGATCATAGTGATCATCATAGTGAGTGATCATAGTGATGATCATAGTGTTAATAGTGAGTGATCATAGTGATGATCATAGTGATCATAGTTAGTGATCATAGTGATCATAATGAGTGATCATAGTTAGTGATCATAGTGAGTGATCATAGTGATCAAGTTCAAGTTCAAGTTCTTTAATAGTTGTCATACAGAAGTACAGAATACTTTCATACAAAATGCTTCTTACTGTTACGCTCCAGAGACTGTGCTAGACAAGATAGTATCAAATAACATAATAACATAATATAGCATGAATTTAGAAGAAGAAAATGAGGTCACAGTGTTCGGTATAGACATATGTACAATGTTCTGAGTTACCATATAATATACAATACACAATACTATGCAGTGTACTAATGTACAGTACTATCTAGTGCAAAGCAGAAATGGGATGAGGTACAATTTTAGGTACAATTTACAGTAAGGTGTACGAGTTGTAGTGCAATCCTTCATCCATAAATATAAAGTGTGGGGAGTGGGTGCTACAGTGTGTTTGTTTAAAGTGGGTGTGTGCTATAAAGTGTGTGGAGTGGGTGCTACAGTGTGTTTGTTTAAAGTGAGTGTGTGCGTGTGGATGTGTGTGCTATGTGCGTTTGGTGGTTGTTGTTGTGTAGTGTTCATTCATTGTTCGTTTAGCAGCCTGATGGCCTGGGGATAGAAGCTACTTCTGAGTCTTTCTGTGCTCGCCTTGAGACTCCGGTATCGCTTGCCTGACCGCAGCAGTTCAAAGAGGCAGTTGTTCGGGTGACTGGAGTCTTTAATGATTCTCTTAGCCTTGCCCTTGCAACGCTTGTAGTAAATGTTCTGGAGGGTGGGGAGCCCCCCTCCAATTGTGCGTTCGGCTGTACGTGTCACTCTTTGTAGTTTGCTTCGGTCTTGTGCAGTGCTATTCCCAAACCAGGAGGTGATGTTGCCGGTCAAGATGCTCTCTATTGTACATGAGTAGAAGTTCTTAAGGATCTTCTGGCTGACTTGGAACTTCCTTAGGCGCCTGAGGAAGTAGAGGCATTGTCGTGCCTTCTTCACCACACTGTTAATGTGTGTGGTCCATGTCAAGTCCTCGGATATGTAGGCTCCGAGGTACTTAAAGCTGTTGACTCTCTCAACCGGTGCCCCGTCGATGCTGAGGGGGCTGTAGTCCTTGACCCCCGACCTCCTGAAGTCCACAATCATCTCCTTTGTTTTGCTGACGTTCAGGGAGAGGCTGTTTTCCTGGCACCATCCCGCCAGGACCTTGACCTCTTCCAGGTAGGCCCTCTCGTCGTTGGCAGAGATCAGGCCCACCACCACTGTGTCGTCAGCAAATTTGACGATTGTATTGCTACTCCGCTGAGCCACACAGTCGTGTGTGTACAGGGAGTAGAGGAGGGGACTCAGAACACAGCCCTGGGGGGCCCCTATGTTGAGGGTGATGGATGAGGAGGTGCAGTTGCCTGCTCTCACCACCTGGGGTCTGCCAGTCAGGAAGTCCAAGACCCACTGGCAGAGGTCATAGCCCAAGCCCAGGTCCCTGAGCTTGGCTATGAGTATGGAGGGGACTATGGTATTGAATGCCGAGCTGTAGTCGATGAATAGCATTCTCACATAGTTCCCCTGCCTCTTGTCCAGGTGTGATGCTGCTGTGTGCAGCACATGGGATATGGCGTCCTCCGTGGACCTGTTGGGGCGGTATGCAAATTGCAGGGGGTCCATGTTGATGGGGAGGGAGGAGCAGATGTAGCCCTTTACTAGCTTCTCAAAGCTCAAATGGCTATGGAGGTGAGAGCTACAGGGCGGTAGTCGTTGAGGC
The DNA here is from genome assembly GCF_963971535.1 of Notolepis coatsorum. Classification (NCBI taxonomy): domain Eukaryota; kingdom Metazoa; phylum Chordata; class Actinopteri; order Aulopiformes; family Paralepididae; genus Notolepis; species Notolepis coatsorum. The sequence continues at coordinate 57,097,067 of NC_140173.1, read as the reverse complement.
AAGCAGGCTTGGATTTTTTGGGTACAGGGATAATAGTGGACTTCTTCAGGCAGGTGGGGATGACAGCCTGTTCTAAGGACAGGTTAAATATGTCAGTGAATACTGGGGCCAGTTGGTCGGCACAGACTTTTAGGACGCGGCCGGGGATGCCGTCCGGACCTGCTGCCTTCCTGATATTCACTTTTTTAAAGGTCCGCCTCACCTCATGCTCTGTTACCCTGAACACTGCGCCTCCATCAGCAGCCGACCCCCCCCCCCCCATTGCCGAGGCTTGTGAGCTGGTGTTGTTATTACCAGCATCAAACCTCGCATAGAAGGTATTGAGGTCATTTGCTAAGGAGATGTCACTGTTCAGTTTGAGGGAGGCGCCTTTGTAGTCTGTCATCGTTTTGAGCCCCTGCCACATAGCTCTAGAGTCAGCTTGTTCAAACTGGAGTTAAATTTTATCCCTGTAGCGCCGTTTGGCCTCTGACACTGTCCTCCTTACGTTGTGTCGCGCCACCTTGTGGTCATTCATGTTGCCTGCCACTAGGCCGTCATTGTATGCTTTGGTGCGCTCTCTCAGAGCTTCACGGACGGATTTGTCTACCCAGGGTTTTTGATTTGGGTAGACTTTCATTTTGGTAGTGGGGATTGTTTCTTTCACCCTAGTACAAACATAGTCCAGCACTGTCTCCGTGTAGACATTAATGTTATCTGTGTCGCGGAACACATTCCAGTCTGTGTGGTGAAACACTGACCGGATCGTCTCTTCTGACGTCAAATCCCATTTCATAGTGATCATAGTGAGTGATCATAGTGATCATAGTTAGTGATCATAGTGATCATAATGAGTGATCATAGTTAGTGATCATAGTGAGTGATCATAGTTAGTGATCATAGTGAGTGATCATAGTGATGATCATAGTGATCATAGTCAGTGATCATAGTTAGTGATCATAGTGAGTGATCATAGTTAGTGATCATAGTGATGATCATAGTGAGTGATCATAGTGAGTGATCATAGTGAGTGATCATAGTGAGTGATCATAGTGAGTGATCATAGTGATCATAGTGAGTGATCATAGTGAGTGATCATAGTGAGTGATCATACTGATCATAGTGAGTGATCATAGTGAGTGATCATACTGATCATAGTGAGTGATCATAGTGAGTGATCATAGTGAGTGATCATAGTGATCATAGTGAGTGATCATAGTGATCATAGTGAGTGATTATAGTTAGTGATCATAGTGATCATAGTTAGTGATAATAATGAGTGATCATAGTGAGTGATCATAGTGAGTGATCTTAGTGATCATAGTAGTTATCATAGTGAGTGATCATAATAATAATAATAATACATTTTATTTGGAGGTGCCTTTCAAAACACCCAAGGTCACCTTACATGGCATAAAAACAAAACAGTCAAGATTAAAACAATGATCTTGGCAAAGACAAACGATGTATAAGTATGAAATATAAAACAGTGGCACACAGGGTACAGTTATAGTGAGTATGCCCAGTATGCAAGGCAGTTAAAATACAAGGTTAAGAAAAGAATAAGATAAACAACAAGAAGTATAAAAAACAGTGAAGTTAAAATAACAGACAAACAAACAGCAGGGGGTATTGGGTATTGGGCAGTGACGGAGGTTATAGTGAATATGCGAGTTTGAACAGATGGGTTTTCAATTGTGATCTGAAGGATGAGAGTGAGTCTGACTGTCGGATGTGTGGGGGCAGTCTGGGAGCCGAGCAACTGAACACTCTGGCACCCATGGTACTGAGGCGTGAGCTGGGGATGGAGAGGAGTCCAGTAGAGGATGAGCGGAGGGTGCGGGAGGGGGTGTAATCTTGGAGGAGGTCAGTGGTGGGGGCTAGATTGTGGAGGGCTTTGAAGGTGAGTAAGAGGTTTTTGAAATCAATCCGGTAGTGCACAGGGAGCCAGGGTAGTTGATGTGGTCGGATGAGTTTGTGCGGGTAGGGTGACCAAACGTCCCGATTTGTGCGGGACAGTCCCGCATTTCAGCCTTCTGTCCCGCATGCCGCAATAGAAGAAAAATGTCCCACATTTCAATACGTGTCCGGCATTTCAATAAACAATTATTATTATTATTATTATTATTATTATTATTATTATTATTATTATTATTATTATTATTATTATTATTATTATTATTATTATTATTATTATTATTATTATTATTATTATTATTATTATTATTATTATTATTATTATTATTATTATTAATCATTATTGTTTTTGTCCTCTCATTAATCCCCAAACATGCACTAATGCACGCACCGCAAGTACTACATACGTAACGTTATGTAACATAGCCTATAGTCTAACCAGCACGAGCGCATATAGTACCTGGCGCGAAGTTGCGCGGCAATAAACAGCTCGCGTCAGGTACTATATATAATGCAAGCTGTTATTGGCGCCTTGTACAACAACAACAACAACAACAACAACAACTGTATCTCCACTCATGCTGCGGCAGCCTGCGATCATACTAGCTAGCTCAGCTGTCTCTCTACACTGCATGGGGAAACTCCAGCAAAGGCTCACGGATTCCTTCTTTGGAACAGAGGCCAGTGTCCTTCTCCGCCACTTCCCAGATGCGAGAGCGGCAAAGACAAGAGCAGACTTCACATCGTTCTACAGGTCTGCCATCGTCTACCTCAAGAAGTGGTTCGATTTCTCAGATGAGAATTATCTGAAGGCTCTTTCTGTCATGTCTCTAAAGAGAAACGTCAGCTTCACTGACCTGTGCGCTACAGCTGAAGCCCTTAGGCCTAACAAAATTAATAGTTGGTTTCAGGTTGGTTGTCAGTTTGGCCATGGGTAGGTAGGGAATTTATTTTATTTAATTTTTTTATTTTATTCTTTCCCACGGCGACTATGGATAGGGAATTTCTTTATTTAATTAAAATGTTCACAACAACATGGATGCATGTACTCTGCCAGCATGTTTAATATCCATAATACTAAATGTTTGACTAAGATTTCTATGAAACTTTATTCTAAAAAAAAAAAAAAACATTTTTTTTTTTTTTTTTTTTTTACAATTTTTTTTAAAAACTTATAAAATATATTGGGTCGCACCTAAATCGGCAGGGTCGGTCGGCAACCTGAAACCAACTATTGGGGGAGGGGGAGAGAGAGAATGTTGGCAAGAAATTAACATTGGACTCCATTCAGTTGAATTTGTGACACTGTTTTGATTCCACATAGCAGAAGGGGATGTTTTGGTGACCAGGTTGGGTACAGGTTGGATCCATGGAATGATCTGTAGCTTACCAATGTACCTGTTGTAGCGATGCATTGAGGTCCATTGTTTGTTTTGTAATGCTTAAAAAAACAGGCAATGTTTTAGTGAACCTTTATAAGAGTAAGGTTGGTGTGAGTACTCATATTACATATTAGTAACGTTACATTTATCAGGTCAATATGGCCATCTCTTGTTGCCTGTTAAGCTTTGCCATGTTATGATTATTTGCAGAGAGTGCAAACGCAGTATAACTCCAGTAGACGTTCCGTTGTGCCATTATATCTTTGCGCCCTTGGCCCTACCACTTGGCCCTACCCCTCTGGCAGGTTGCCACGTAGTGTGTCCTGATTCTTTTGTGGATCTAGGGGAAGTGGTCATCTAGACCTCTGACTGTTTTCAGATGCTGACTCTAAAGGAAGGACTTAGGTTTCCATTTTCCCTTTGAGGAAATACGCTGCATCATGTGTCCCTTTTTTTCTCACAACCTTCCAAAGATGATTACAGCTATTTCCACGGTCCAAATCAAGAAAGAATGAATGGTTTAAAGTGTCTTTTGACGGCGGACATGATGGTTATGTCAAATAAAAATATTGTTGGCACACAATTAACCTAATCTCAAAATATTCTGTAAATAAAGGGCTGTGTTTGATACATGTAATAAATGTATACATAATTAGAGCTGCCGCGATTACCGCATTACCGCGGTATCGCTGTTACATCATGCCCACCGCAAAGTTAGGCTGAATACCGCATCACCGCTGTTTTTTATAATAATAATAAAGTACCCTGCTCTCATTGGGCTTGCGGCTCTGCAGATATACCCTACTCCTCTGTCGAGGTTCCAAAAGTCACGTGAAACACTGCAGACCACTGATTGGTCAGAAGAGAGACGCGTCACACGTTGGAGCGTCCTGCACTGTGTTACCACCAATCGGCAAGCGCGTATTAGGTTTTTACTTCCTGAATGTCAGCCATTGATCAGAGCTCACAACACGGCTAATACGTTAGCATTGGTCGTGTGCAGAGTGAACGGTGCACGACCAGAGGGGAGACTTCGAATCCGTGTTTCACTTTCAATAACGAATGCGTGCTTGCCGAATCCCAAACAATATTCATGCTGCAAAGTCATCCTCTAAAGATAGACATTTAGACTAGAGGCAGGCTATATGCTATAAAGAGTAGACTACAAAAAAATATAAAAATGCATTCAAACTTTTTTTTTTGTGTGCAGTAATAACCGCAGCAGTAGGAAATATTTCGCAAATTTGTGCGGTAAGGAAAACATCAATACCGCGGCAGCTCTATACATAATATGTAAATCCTTCACATTATTTTACTACTGATGACGAAACAAGGGTTGTCCCATTTCCTAGGTAAAGATTTCAACCCCTACCCCCTTGTAGCTTCATTTTGAAAGGCCACTACCCAGTCAAAAGAACTCCAAAATGAGGGGTAAGGTCAAGGGAAGGGAATTGGGCCTTAATCTCATTAAGCTCTTAATATCAGAGCCGTGTAGTACTGTGACGGCCACGCCTGACATTCTTACTGCCATAAATTTGTCCCACGACAATCTCCAAAGAGGCCGGTTGTAAAGTCTCCAGCCATTATCAGATGAGCCATCTCCTCGGACACCTCTGCTGATGCCATAATTGGGCAGTGATTGCTCTGTAATTCCAGAGAAACAGGACTCCTCTGGATAGGTAGGGTGAGAACTGCAGGAGAGTAGCCTGATGGCCCTGCTGTGCCACGCCATCAAAGAGTATGGATCCAAACGATGCCTCCGGCACCTCTGACACACCTGTTAGGTCAGCAGACGAACACACCCCAAGCCAGCCCCAATGAAGCCCACAACACAACACAACACAAACCACCCAGTGAAGCCCACAACAAAACACACCACAAACCACCCAATGAAGCCCACAACACAAACCACCCAATGAAGCCGACAACACAACACAAACCAGCCCCAATGAAGCCCACAACACAACACAACACAACACAAACCAGCCCCAATGAAGCCCACAACACAACACAACACAAACCAGCCCCAATGAAGCCCACAACACAACACAACCCAAACCAGCCCCAATGAAGCCCACAACACAACACACCACAAACCACCCAATGAAGCCGACAACACAACACAAGCCAGCCCCAATGAAGTCCACAACACAACACAACACAACACAAACCACCCAATGAAGTCCACAACACAACACAAACCAGCCCCAATGAAGCCCACAACACAACACAACACAAACCAGCCATAATGAAGCCCACAACACAACACAACACAACACAAACCAGCCATAATGAAGCCCACAACACAACACAACACAACACAAACCAGCCCTAATGAAGCCCACAACACAACACAACACAAACCAGCCCCAGTGAAGACCACAACACAAACCAGCCCCAGTGAAGACCACAACACAAACCATCCCTAATGAAGCCCACAACACAACACAACACAAACCAGCCCCAGTGAAGACCACAACACAACACAACACAACACAAACCAGCCATAATGAAGCCCACAACACAACACAAACCACCCAGTGAAGACCACAACACAACACAACACAAACCAGCCCTAATGAAGCCAACAACACAACACAAACCAGAACCCAATGAAGCCAACAACACAACACAAACCAGAACCTAATGAAGCCAACAACACAACACAAACCAGCCCCAATGAAGCCCACAACACAAACCAGCCCCAGTGAAGACCACAACACAAACCAGCCCTAATGAAGCCCACAACACAACACAACACAAACCAGCCCCAGTGAAGACCACAACACAACACAACACAACACAACACAACACAACACAACACAACACAAACCAGCCCTAATGAAGCCCACAACACAACACAAACCACCCAGTGAAGACCACAACACAACACAACACAACACAAACCAGCCCTAATGAAGCCAACAACACAACACAAACCAGAACCTAATGAAGCCAACAACACAACACAAACGAGCCCCAATGAAGCCCACAACACAAACCAGCCCCAATGAAGCCCACAACACAAACCAGCCCCAATGAAGCCCACAACACAAACCAGCCCCAATGAAGCCCACAACACAACACAAACCAGCCCCAATGAAGCCCACAACACAACACAAACCAGCCCCAATGAAGCCCACAACACAACACAAACCAGCCCCAATGAAGCCCACAACACAACACAAACCAGCCCCAATGAAGCCCACAACACAACACAAACCAGCCCCAATGAAGCCCACAACACAACACAAACCAGCCCTAATGAAGCCCACAACACACAACACACCACAAACCATGCAGGGAAACCCACAGGTTACGCACATGCCGCACAAATCCACCCAACAGCGTTTTGACACTCACTCAATACAACCCCCACGTTAATCGTGGTCAAGGATCTTAACGGTGGCAAACCAAGAGCAAACATTACATTAATTTCAGGGGTTCGTTTAGAACATCAGACACATTTCCCAGCTCAGGAATGGGTGTCTTTGATCCCTGTGTGATGGATGAGGGATATGAAGACCAGGTCCCTATGCAGGACACCAAAGCAAACACGCCGTATTCCAGACGCTTCCCCTTCTCTCTCCGCTGGAATAATCACCGTAATCACAGCAATCATCTCCCACTCTAAAACAATATCCACACACATTACTTACACTCTGGTTAAACTGCATGTTCTTTCTCCCGCTGAATGAGCACAGCCATCTTAAATGGTCAGAAAAGTACTGGCAGCTTGCATTTCAGACGTTTTTAAAAGGGTAATTATACATTTATGATATCAGATGGTCCTGGAGGCATGCTCCTCCGATCAGAGAGCTGGGAAAAGTTAAAGGTTGCAACTGTTTAAAAGATCGAAACAACAAATCTTTGTGCCCTAACTACATTAAGTAATTGGTCAACTATTATGTAACAAAAGGTGAATTAAATGTTGTTAAAATGGTATTTTATTACTAATGTATACTAATACTTCTGTTCAGGTATCTGTGTGTAACTGGAATGCATGGTTTGATTGTATGTCAATCAATGAAATTCAGCCACTAAATTAATGATTGTTTCCTTTTCGAAGTATATGCAGGTGTCTTTAGAAACAGGACCAGTCAAGGGTATATGTAGCTGCCTTTAGAAACAGGACCAGTCAAGCGTATATGTAACTGTCTTTAGAAACAGGACCAGTCAGGCGGCCGGGTAGCGCAGCAGACTAAGCGTCTGTCTACCACTGCAGAGACACTGGTATCGAATCCAGCTGTCAGCGGTGCCTCCGGCTTGGCCGGTCGTCATACTGACTCAATTGGCAGTGTCAGCGGGAGGGAAGCCGGTGGGTGGTAATCTGGTCGTTGTAAACAGCGACTCCTACAGGTCGGTCAGGGCGCCTGCACAGCGAGGAAGGGATCTGGGTGAGGTAGTGTGCCCTCCCACGCGTTACACTCACCCAATGAGAGTCCTCCCTGCCAGGTGAAAAGAGGCTGCTGGCTGTCTCCTATGTATCGGATGAAGCATGTGATATACTTCAGGGATCCCTAGACCGGCAAGTAGGGGGCAAATGCGCACAACGACCAGGAAGGGGAATTGGCATAACGACTAAATTAGGATGGGAGGAAAATACAAGAAAAATAGGAGGAGAAAAAGTGGATAAAAAAAAGAAACAGGACCAGTCAAGGGTATATGTAGCTGTCTTTAGAAACAGGACCAGCCAAGGGTGTATGTGTCTTTAGAAACAGGACCAGTCAAGGGTGTATGTGTCTTTAGAAACAGGACCAGTCAAGGGTATATTCATTCATTCAAACATTTATTTATTCTCGAAAAGACAATTGAGGTCACCCTCATTTTCAATGTCATTGAGACTTTACAGACATTTCAATGCACACATTTCAACAATATAACAAAAGTAATTATTAATAACTACCTATATAGTACTTTTTTTCACACATGGACCGCAGTCCAGAGTGTCCCACAGCAATTAGTATAAAAATGAACATAAGCATAAAATCAGCACACAATTGACAGAATAAAAACAATGCATAAATTGCAGACATAAGATTAGGTATAAAAGACAATAAAAGTAGTGCAAGACTTAAGAATAGGCATAAAATAAGTACAATGTCGCTCGAAGGCATGTGAACCCCCCCAAACCATCCAATACACATCCCTCGATAAAGCACGTCATGACCGAAGGAAAACACAAACAGCCTGCGCGCCACTCACACCGCCATGCATGACGACGGGAATGCCACCCCTGCGGGCCGCCCAATCTCCCCCCGTCTCGGCGCCCCCGCCACCATGAGGAAAACCAGTGAATCCCATGCCTCCATCGCCAAACTCCACAGAGAAATGACAGGCCATGCGCCCCAGGACCCGCAGCCACGCCAAAGGAGACACGAGTCCAAACACTCAAGCAGACAGCCACAACAGCTGCTAAATAAGAAGACACGTAGGACCGGGACACCCCGGACACCCCGGAACACAGCAGAAGCCGCAGCGAGCCCCCGACGCAAGGAACACCAAAAACAGCCACCGAACCGAGGGAGCCCAACGATGAAGACCAACCAAAATCCACCAAAGCACAACCACCAACCACCACCACGTCCATGGACCCAAACATCCAGAATCAACCCCCCCGGCACGGCTACAGGCCACGGAGCACATGACCCGCCAATCCCCCCACAGAATCCGAAAGCAAAAACATAGAACCCACCGATCCCCCCACAACGGCAAGGCCACCAGGACCAGAGGCAACAAAGCAGCCCACAGAAACAACACCCCCCCCACCCATATGTAGGTGTCTTTAGAAACAGGACCAGTCAAGGGTATAATTATGTAGGTGTCTTTAGAAACAGGTTCAGTAGAGGATATATGCAGGTGTGTATTTACTGGGCATGATAGAATATACCTTCATATCAGCCTAATTGACCATCTCAAACCCAGCCATCTTTTCTTGATCCTCTAATCACAACTTCCTTAGATGGGGTGGTGGGGCTTGACTTGGTTGAAACCATCTATTAATTATAGCCTTTTCTCTTGCTGCTGTTAAACTTATATCAGTCCTGAAAATGCATCTATTCTGGAAATGCACCTGCATATCTCTCACCTGCAGCAGCAATGCCAGACACACAAGTATAACACCATTCAACAGTTTAGACCGGATTTCTGCTACACTATTCCAGAGGTCAGCTATAACAGGACAATCCCAAAACATCAGATTCAGATTATTTTATTGTCACAGTGGATAAACAAGTATGTGTAAGTCACTTAACACTTTGAGTGCCAGCGACGAGATTTCTCGTTAGTTCATGCCAACCGTTGAGTGCCAGCCGACGAGAGATCTCGTTTTTAATTTTTTTTTTTTTTTTTAGCGATTTCCATTCATATTTCATCAATCTAGCCTCCCGTTACCACTGGAAGTCTCTCTGAGCTCCATTGGGAAAATACCGCCCCCTATCGTCTCTCCGTGTGGTACTGCACCCCTTTGGAATGGATTGAATGAAACGCATGGAGGAAAAAAATCCTGCTTCCACATTTTACTTCTCAGGCATGTAACTCGAGCCGATCGGATTCATTGTGGACCATCAGAACAGCGTGGAATCGGTGTTTCGACCACCTAGCGTTGGATCAATAAACGCGATATTTGGAATGGCGATCAGGAATTGGAATAATCTTTTTGGAGAACATCTGATCTGAGGTAAGGAATCTATTTTTACCAGTCTTGGGATAATCAGAGCTTTTTTCACAGAGATATCAACGTGGGCCCTATGTGTGTGTGTGTGCTGATCAGGAAATGGATAATCGATTTTTCAGCCCGCTTCTATAGCGTGCATAAGTACACATATACTATCGATAATCTAGTGTTTATTTGAAAACGATTCATAAATAGGCCGAAAAATTACAAGGTTTTTTGTGTATTCCAGTGTATTCTACTAAAGGGCGATTATCACAGAATCTTCTGAAATGTTCTGGAACTTTCATAAAACGAGCGTTTTTCAAAATGGTATAAAACGGAAATGAACCAATTAAAAAACTATTTGTTTCGACAATGTTGACTGCAAACAAGTCATTGATAAGCGACGGCCATATTATACACATAGCCATAATTTAAAGGGGACATGCATTGCTATTCCTAGCACTATTTGGGCAACTTTACACAATTCCTGTAAGTCTATGGAACACCTCTGTAAGGTTTTATTAAAAAAAATGCATTGTTTTATATTTCTAATCAAGTACTCAAAAGCCCAATTTTTCTCACTTTGAATTTCAGGCTATGTTGGCCTGGCTCCGCCCATAAGCACTTTGAGTGACAGTCATCCACACAGTCTGCGAGTGGCAGAGAGAGAGAGAGAGAGAGAGAGAGAGAGAGAGAGAGAGAGAGAGAGAGAGAGAGAGAGAGAGAGAGGGAGAGACACACACACACGGAGCACTGTGTAAACAAAGCTGCGTGTGTGAGATTAGCAGGTCCCATTCTCTTTCAATCTCTCCCTCCCCTGTTTGAGGAAGTCTTGCACTGTGCGCTACAGCCATAGACGGGGCGTTAGTTATGCTCCCGAATCGAGAGAGAGAGAGAGATAGAGAGGGGGAGAGAGAGAGACAGACAGAGAGACGACAGCGCGACGCGCGTGTGTGTATGTGTGCTCTGTCGCGAGGGTGTATCTGTTTCTCCCTCTCTCTCTCGCTCGCTCTCTGTCAAACCCCGTTTGATGAAGTGTCGGGTTCACTATGCGCGCTACAACCACAGAGCCAATAGGATCACTATCCGCTCCATCCTCGCCTCGTTACGTCATGATGCGAGTCAAATCAGAATTACCTAATTAAATCGAGCATGAAATGGTCTGAGCTGAATGAGAGCAATCCGCCAATATGGTATTTAGAGACACAGACACATTGATACTAACTACTATTACTATAATACAATGCTAGACACTGAAAAAAGCCATTTATAATGCATGTCACCTTTAAGATATCGTTTATGCGTTCGCAAATATGAGAGCTCTATCATTGAAGTGGGTGGTGGCATTCAACAGGGTTCTGGGGCACCGGACCCGTGGCACGGAAAGTGTTAAAGTACTTTTGTGTGTATACTCATGTGATAAGTTAGAGTCGCATAAAGGTACCTGTTGGAGCCATTCTGTTGTGTTCTTAGTGTATTTATTTACATTTGTTTTCTGCACCTCTGTAGTCATCTAGCCCACCTAGCATCCAAAGGTTGGTAGTGCACATTGAGGGTGGGGGGCGGGGACTTTTGGATCTCAGGTGGCTTAATGAGCAGGAAGAGAAAGCCTAGGCATGGTCAAAATGTTTGGTGAAGGTGCCAGGTTATAAATTTTTCTTTAAACCACATCAGTGTGAGAATTCAGTTATTTCTTGAGTATTGGAATCTTTCTTTTGATGTTTTCTTTAGATTCTTCAGATGCTTCAAATAAACCTATAATTTTATTCATAATACCTTGGATCTCATTTTGGATTTTTTTTGGAATGTGCGTGTTGAAGACACTACCTGGTTGACCAATAAGAAGCCATTACAGTACCCAATGCTCTAATATTGCACATCTTACAAGAGTTACGCTTTATAAGCTTCATCTGAGAAGCCCTGTGTGGGGTAATGTATGATCTGTGCTTTTTGTTCGTCAATCAAGAAATTCAGCCACTAAATGAATGATGAATGTTTCATTCAAAAGGTGCATGCAAGCTAAAGTGTGATTTTACTAATTCTGCATTAACAGACAGGGTTTCAAACTAGAGACCTGTGTGACCTCGCATGGCAAGTTGTAGGAGTGAACTTAGGTATCTAGCTAGTATGTTGTTTTTGTAACAGTCGATACATACAGTATCGATTGATCCACGATAAGCAACGATGCTCTGGACGACTATTGGAAGACACTTTACGTTCTGATAACAGATTTAATTGGTCCGTACGAGAGCCGCCACAATGAAGTGAATAGCAGGAATAGACAGCGGTCAGAGGTTCGAAAGGTCTCACATTATGAAATACTCCTCGTATTGTGTTGGATTGGTGTGATTCTTATTGACCGTGAAATGTGTTGTATTCAAACGTCATATTATTGTTTTTAAGCGTGATGAACCATGTTGAATGATTTAGGAAACGTCAACAAACAGGGCCAAACTATAATATTGCTTGTCTAGCCTATTAACTCATTCTCTGCCACGCTGTTTCCGGGATATGGTTATGCGCTGCCACGCATTACACCAATGTAGTCAGTCACCTTGTTTGCAGGGCTATAACTATATTCTATATTATAGCTATGGATACTATGGCCCATTTGACATCGAGTATCTATCGTTCAAGATGTGAAAAAGAAATTATTTTTCCATCCATACATTCCCGTTTTATACCGTGGTGAATATAAGTATGGTTTTAGAGCGGTTTAGAGTCATTCCTGGGAGGCTAGTGACCCGTGACGTGTATTATATTAAATCCATTGGCATTTCGTCTCTACACACGCTACAGTTAAAAATTCAAATGCATATGATCAGTATTTTGTTCCATCATGAATGCATGAAAGGGAGGTCGTTTCTGATTAATTGATTGTCAATAATGGCATTCATTAGTACAACAACATACGCTGATCAGGGCGATGGCTATGAAAGCAAGGCATAATCAAGCTGAAATTGACGTTAAATTGCTCTTACCTGTGGCCGGTGGGATTCCAAAAAGAATATTCCAATTATTTGATTGCCATCTGGCAGATCGTATGTCCATTTGGCCCACAACATAACCCACCACAGCATAATGAATCGGGGGTCCCGAAAATGATTCAATGCGATTGGGGGAAGCCCTAGGTTCACGTTATTAGAAAAGTCCGCCCGAATGCACGCATAAAATACACAGGCATACTAAACACACACACATAAAACACACACATAGGTAATGCACACACACATGGGTAAAACATACATATATAAAGCACATATACACACAGTACTCTGCACACACACAGTCTATCTTAGTCCAATGGTCCTAACACTGGCCGGGAGATGACTCCTTAACTCATTCAACGCCAGTCACGATGATAGTCGGGTTAACTCGCCATCGCTTGAGCGCCAGACCCGAGTATAGTCAGGTTTTAATCGTTATTTCTTTTATTATCGATATCCATTCATTTTCATCCATCCAGCCTGATGTTATCGTTGGGAATGGGTCTGAGCTCGCAAAAGGGCAAATACCGCCGCCTACGCCTTCCAGTTGGTATTGCATTCACTGGGAATGGCCTAGTTTCTATTCTGGGACAATCCAAGCCGTGCGGGCGTGGTTTAAATACCCAGGTGAGGTAACCTGATTTATACATACATCTGCGAGGCTGCCCCCCCCCCCCCTCAATATGCAATGCTGTTTAACGTGGCATGGACCTCCGCGCCCAGTACTTCAAATGGCGATGAGATAATTGGATTATTTCTTTTGCATTACATCAGATACAAGGTAAGAACATTACATATACATTTGATTGTTGATCTGATATGTATTTCTACCCCGAACGACGCTGTATCTGTGTGTGTATGTGTGGCTGTTTCCCGCGCTACGAGGGCCATTTCATGTATGCACAAGGAAGGATAATAATGGTGATCTAGCGTTAATTTCAGGAAGATTCGACGTGTTTTGTGTATTCCACTAAAGGGCTATTATCGCGTCTTTCTCTGGAATTACTAGAAATCACCAAAACTATACTCGTATTCAAAACGATATAAAACGGAAATGTACAGATGAAAAAACTATCCGTTTTGTACATGTTGACTGCAAGCAACTCATTGATAATCGACGGGTGTATTAGACCCATAGCCATCATTTAAGATATATTTTAAGCACTCGCAAATCTCCCAGTCCTCCCATTGATTAAAGCGGTGGCGCTCTAGCGCCCTCTCGCGCACTTAGAGCGTGGCGGTCAATGAGTTAAGGGCCACTCCCATTATACTTGTTCCGGACCGCATGTACTTGAGCCATGTCTATTTTTTTTCTTGTCTGTTTGTTTCTTGTCAAGTCTGTATCAAGGTTTTTGTATAGTCTATGTTCCTTTTTTATTATTTTCACTGTCAAAATCAAATCAAATAAAATTTATTTATAAGGCCCGACAACACACGTACCATGGGCCGTACATGTCTTCTTTAAACAAGTCAAGAAGAAAACATAACAATAAGTCAAGAACAGAACAAGAACACCATAAGGTCCAACAAATTTAAAATAAATGCAAATAAATGAAAGAATGCAAGCACTCCCAGACATACCCCACGCGAAGGTAAGGAAAAACTCACTAAAACCTAACAATAGGGAAAAATGCTCCACAGGCAGTGTGGAGGAGAGAAACCTTAGAAGGGCCATTCAAGGGGGGATCTCCCTTCTTAGATGTCGGTGATAGTAGTGTTGCAGACTAACAGTTGGTAAGCATGCACTCAAGTGTGTAGTGAAACACAGATGAGTGCAAGCAATAGCAACTGAACATTTTGAAAGATTAAAGATAGAGCTGATAGCGATAGCAACTGAACATTTTGAAAGATTGAAGATAGAGCTGATAGCGAATCTATTTGAGGCACAGGGGCGGCGCAAAGAGGGTCGCGTCCTCCCCGTCTTAATCACGGGACATTCAACACTCCGGTCATTGCTCAGGGACAGCCGGAGACAGGGAGATAGGGGGCGGCGCAGATTGTCGATGTTATCAGTGTCATTGTTATTGTACTGTAATGTCCTGTACTATGTTTGAAAATAAAATAAAATAAAAACATTTATAAAAAAACAAAAAACAAAAGTCTGCCCGGACCAATATAATCGACGCACAGCCCAATACAGAGAGTTTCAAAGGAAGTGCAATACCACCAGGCGGCGGTATTGGACTTTTGCGATCTCAAACTCATTACCTATGATAACACCAGGCTCCCTGGATGGATAATGAATGGAAATAGCGAATAAAAGAAATAACGATCAAATAAAGAGTATACCCGTTGTTGGCATTCAACGATTGGCAGCCAATAACGAGTGTAATCGTTGTTGGCAGAGAAAGAGTTAACATGCACCCAGAAAAGCGGCAATTGTTTTACTTGAACTTGAGGACTGCATACTTTTTTTTTAAAGCGTATCTTTATACTTTATACTTATAGCACATGCATAAGCCTGGTCTCTTTTGAAAGATAACATTCTGAAGCTTCTTACACAATAAAGAAAAATCACTTTTAGTGCTAATGAAATAGAGTAACATAGGGCTGAACTTGAGTTGTACTTGTACTTGTATACTCACGTTTTTCTGTAGTAGTTGCAATATCCAGTTGCTTATCCCAGAAAATTGGTATAAGCTGTAAAACACAGCAGGTCCATAGCCTGAAGTCTTATGTAGTACAGGTACATACAAATATGTTCAGAAATGGGTGATTTAGAGCGATTTTGGTAAACTTTGTACAAAAAAGAAAGTTCTCCAGTATTCCATTTCCTCATTGACGGCAATGCATTCTGTGTGTTTTTCAATTCTGGTTTTCGCTTGTCAATGTTCAGATGCCTGATTCGCACAACCCCACGTGGGGTATCATTGGAAAGCTACACTCATTGGCTACAAGCCTGTCCAATAATTCCCGCAATCCGGGGTGGTAATCTGACGCTTGCATGTACAAAGTCGCATGCCTGACATATCGGCATGTAACTCGAGAACCGAAGCATGGCATTTTGTCGGATGAGGTGGCATTCGAACGGCAACAAATAGGGCTTTAATTCTATATATATAATATGTTGTATAGAAAATGCAGACCTGAGCCGCTAGACGCTCGCAAAGTGCTGTGTTCCACCGGCGGGCACATCGTCCCACAAAGTGCCCATATATGGGCCCTTGCATGTTAAGAGGCTATCTGCCACAGTGTCAGACAACAAGTCATACAACAGATGTCCGCCCCTTTTCTTTCTTTGCTCTATGTTCAACCGTTGCAAATATGTCTGGGAAGGTGGAACACACCGAGAAATGCGCAAACCGTCAAAATGATGAACACAGTGAATATCTACATGCACTGTGTTCCCAATACGCTGCCAGTCAGATCACTCCTCTGCCACTCTGGGGGGCACATGCCTCTACAATACTAATGTCACAACCGGGGGGCACGTGCCTCTACAATACTAATGTCACGTCCCCCTTTTGGTGCTTCTATGGCAATTCTTTATATCACAAAGCTGGGAACTGTCTCAGTGCAGTGATGCATATTTATACCAGATGTTTGCGGAAGAGGAGGGGGATTTTCCTCAACATGTTCACCTCAACAAATATCTCCCAGGGACTCAAACTGCACTGCATTGGTCCAGGCCAGTGGTGTATCAGCTTGGTCTTCGTGCCACAGGAAAAACGTTTGTCTGCCAAACTTCCAAACAGCTGGGAGGTCACATGTCCACCTGCAGCTGTC
The DNA here is from genome assembly GCF_963971535.1 of Notolepis coatsorum. Lineage (NCBI taxonomy): Eukaryota > Metazoa > Chordata > Actinopteri > Aulopiformes > Paralepididae > Notolepis > Notolepis coatsorum. Next base: position 57,080,418 of record NC_140173.1, on the reverse strand, counting down.
TTTAGAAACAGGACCAGTCGGAGGTATATGTAGTTGTCTTTAGAAACAGGACCAGTCAAGGGTATATTTAGCTGTCTTTAGAAACAGGACCAGTCAAGGGTATATGTAGCTGTCTTTAGAAACAGGACCAGTCAAGGGTATATGTAGTTGTCTTTAGGAACAGGACCGGTCAAGGGTATACTGCCCTGTCAAGGCTAACCGCAGTAACTTGAAAAAAGTAAAAATTTAGTTATGAGTGAAATTGACCTTGTCAATAAATGTTTTATCTTGTGACCAAGTTTCAGATGTTAATGTCGCTCAGTTTTGGAGATATGGGGTTTTAAAAACTGCAGTAACTACAAAATCACACTCAAAACCCAGGCAGACCGCAGTAACTTCCAAACAGTGAAAAATGGCTTTAAAGTGTTTTGACTTGCCATCCAAAATGTGTTATAGGTATATAGATGATAGTACCCAGATTTAACATGTATTAATGAAGTAATCTTTAGGCATACTAAAATATGACATAATTATTTTAATTGACCCCAAAAAAGCAGATATTGCACTCTGCTGCACGATTTCCTTAAATAATTATACAGGTAATGTACAGGCAAAGTGCAGTAACTTCAAATACAATGTTGTTTTCCCTCCAGCTTTCATAACTTAACCTAGCCATTTTGAAAATGAAATTTAATACCTGAATATATTGGAATGATGATGATCCAAATAAAATGGCTAGGTGAAGTTATGAAAGCTGGAGGGAAAACAACATTGTATTTGAAGTTACTGCACTTTGCCTGTACATTACCTGTATAATTATTTAAGGAAATCGTGCAGCAGAGTGCAGTATCTGCTTTTTTGGGGTTAATTAAAATAACTACATCATATTTTTGTATGCCTAAAGATTACTTCATTAATACATGTTAAATCTGGGTACTATCATCTATCTACCTATAACACATTTTGGATGGCAAGTCAAAAAACTTTAAAGCCATTTTTCTCAGTTTCACTGTTTGGAAGTTACTGCGGTCTGCCTTGACAGGGCAGTATAGGTGTCTTTAGAAACAGGACCAGTCAAGGGTATATGTAGCTGTCTTTAGAAACAGGACCAGTCAAGGGTATATGTAGCTGTCTTTAGAAACAGGACCAGTCAAGGGTATATGTAGTTGTCTTTAGAAACAGGACCAGTCAAGGGTATATGTAGTTGTCTTTAGAAACAGGACCAGTCAAGGGTATATGTAGCTGTCTTTAGAAACAGGACCAGTCAAGGGTATAGGTGTCTTTAGAAACAAGACCAGTTAAGGGCATATGTAGGTGTCTTTAGAAACAGGACCAGTTAAGGGCATATGTAGGTGTCTTTAGAAACAGGACCAGTCTCAAAGATACAGTATAAGTTAAACGTTAAATTAAAGTTTACTGAGATAGCAACTGAGCCACACAGACTTCACATTCTGACTTGGTTCAAACCATTCATTAAGTATAGCCTTTTCTCTTGCTGCCGTTAACTTATACCAGTCCTGAAAATTAGGGGTGGGAATCACCAGAGGCCTCACGATACGATACTATCATGATACTTGAGTCACGATACGATAGTATTGCGATACTAAATATATTGCGATATTCTGAGTATTGCGATATTAATATTGCGATATATTGCGATTTATTACCTTTTTTTAACTGCAAAGTCAAACTTTGTCAACATGTTTTATCTAATCAAATAAAGTTCAGTCTGTTCATCTCACTTCAATCATTTTTATTGCAGAACTTGGTATTTTATCAAGCAGACTATTAAAGTTAGATGTTATATGTAGGGTTGCAATTAACTGTCATAACATAACTGCTTCCATTGATTGTATATAACTGTTTCCACTGGAGGGCGCTATAGGCGGAGCTTTTACTGTTACTACCAGGTAGAGAGTATAAGAGCTCATGTCGACTCCCCCTTCTTCCTCTTCTCACATCTGCCTCTCCCGGAGAGGAGACCCCATGTACTGCTGTGCTATGATCCATTGTAAATAATAAACCACGCCGATTAAGGGCTCAAGGTAGAAACCATGTCTCTTGACCACATTATTATCGCCCTATAGCCTGATTCTGTCAACAGGTTATGGGCCCAGATAATGCTGGGGTGAAATAATAAGGGTAGCAAGATTAGCTAAAGTATAGGCTAGGTTAGCGCTGGGAGCACCGCGCGGCTAGACGCTAGGCCAACAAGAGCTAAAGCTACGCCCACCATCAAAGAGCAACATGGAATCCAACACAATGATCCTGCGCGTCAAGAGGAAGCGGGGCACCGACCCCACCGATGGGCTGCTGGAGCACAAGCGGACCCGCCCGGAGAGCAGCGCACAGAGCCCCGAGGAGGCGGCACCGGGGGAGACGGAGCATGCTGAGCACAACGGAGGCGAGGGGGAGAACCCCGTCTTAGAACGCGTGGCGACCAAAGGGAGGAGCAAATGGCCCTCATTCAATGGAAAAGCAGAGGACTACGAGCTCTGGGAAGAGCGCATGCTATGCTGCATGCACGGTGCGTGACTGAAGGAGACAATCCTGGCAGCCCCCACGGGAGACCTGACGGCGGAGGGAGCAAGCCCTGGACGACCAGCGTAACGCAGACGCATACTGTGAGTTAGCGCCACTGCTCGACGACACCAGCTTGGGGCTGATATTCCGCGACACTAAAGACAAAGGCCGAGAAAGCCTGGAGGTGTTGAGAAAGCATTACATCGGACGAGGAAGACCCCGAGTCATGGCCCTCTACATAGCACCGACGGCCCTGAGGAAGGGGCACACCGAGACTGTGACCGAATACGTCAACAGAGCGGAGCAGATCACGACGCCATTGAAGAGTGCAGGAGAAGCACCAAGCGATGGGCTAGTGATGGCGATGATGATGAGGGGACTACCGGAGCTGTACAAACCGTTCACACTCCTGGTAACACACAGTTCAACGGACATGACGCTGAGACAGTTCAAGGCCAAGTTAAGAAACTTCGAGGCCTCAGAAGATACCCACCAAGCCGACGCGGAGGCGGGATAGAGGGTGTTGAAGGCCCGAGCGACGCCAACGGAAAACACCAGGCCCACGACGGAGCTGGCGTGTTGGCGATGCGGAGAGAAAGGCCATCGGAGAGGTAACTGCACGAGGACTGTCTGGTGTGGCTTCTGCAGATCCACGCGGCACGCAGGCAGAGCGTGCATGAAGAAACGCGACCAGGGCGCACGACACACGCATGGACAAGATGGTGGCGATGGTCGGCGTGAGACGGATCGAGGCGACGCCTGGAGAGTAGCGGAACGAGAGGGCTTCATCCCCAGGGCGCAGACAGCGTACGTCACCAGGCCAACGCAGCTGCAACAGGACCAAAGGAAGGGACTGATCATGGACACAGGTGCGTCGTCCCACGTCATCAACGACAGGAGTCGGTTGAAGAACTTTGACAGAACTTTCCGCCCGGAGAGACACAGCATGGAGCTGGCAGACGGAAAGCGCACCTACGGGTTGGCGAAAGGGAGAGGAGACGCACAGGTATGCCTCACGGACAGCGGGGGGCGCCGGCGTACAGTGACGTTAAAGAACGCTCTCTACGTACCATTGTTCCCACAAGGACTATTCTCTGTAATAGCGGCTACTGCGAACGGTGCCAGAGTGTTCTTCATTGAAGGTAAACATTTTCTTGTAGAGCCCAACGGTACGCGATTTGACATAGAGGTGTATCAGAGAATGTATTACATGAAAACAGAGTGTAATGACAATGATATGTGTAAAGTAACTGTCAGCCACGATATTCATACATGGCATGAGATTATGGGTCATTGTAATTACGAGGATTTACTGAAACTGCAAGCAGTGACAGAGGGCATGCACATTGAAGGTGAAAAACGTAGACCTGATAAAGAATGTGTAGTGTGCATAAAAGGGAAGTTTGCTCAATCGAGAAACAGAAATCCCACAGAAAAAGTAAAGGTACCACTTGCGTTGGTTAACACAGATCTTGCCGGGCCAGTAAGAAACGAGTCCATATGAGGCTTTAGATATGTACAGTCTTTTACAGACGTGTGCACAGGGGCAGTGTTTGTTTACTTTCTTAAAGCAAAGAGTGACACACTCCAGGCCACGGAAAAATTCCTGGCAGACATAGCCCCTTATGGGGACGTAAAATGTTTGAGGTCCGACAACGGCACCGAATTTACAAACAGAGAGTTCCAATCACTGTTGAGAAGGAACAAGATCAGACACGAGACGTCATGTCCCTACTCCCCACACCGGAACGGGGTAGCAGAGAGGGAATGGCGCACTCTTTTCGAAATGGCCAGTTGTAAGCTAGACGATAGTAGCATACCGAAGAGCCTGTGGCACTATGCGGTACAAGAAGCCGCTTACACCAGAAACAGGTGTTTTAATAAACACACGGGCACCACCCCATATACAGCAAAAGGTGTAATCTAGCCAGAATGCACAAATTCGGATCAGTGTGCTATGCTTACCGACAGGACATGGGGAAGCTTGAGTCCAGGGGTGAAAAAGGACTTTTTGTAGGACACGACAAAGGGAGCCCTGCTTTCCTAGTCTACTATCCCGATAAAGGGAAGGTGCAAAAGCACAGACTAGTGAAATTTGTCACAAAGACAACGTGCAAAATCAAGACACAAACAGAGGAGCCATGGCTGGACTCCAGGGTTAGGTATGGGGAAACAGAGACACCACAGCCTAGTGTACCGAGCACAGACGTGCAGGCAGGCAGCCAGACATCCCCAGAGGACGATGACGAGGAGCACCCGAGGGTGACGTCACGTGCCACAAGCAGTGGGAGGTATCCCTCAAGGGAACACAGACCCCAAAAGTATCTGACAGACTATGCTCGGAGAGAAAGTGACGAGGATGATAGTACACTTACCACCATTGATTACTGCTACAGAGTAGTCAGTGGGGTACCTCAGACCTTTAGAGAAGCCATAGTGTCCCCAGAGTCGAGTAAGTGGGAGAGAGCGATGGATGAGGAGATGAGGTCCTTAGAGGACAACCACACCTTTACCCTCACCAAGTTGCCAGAGGGCAGACAGACAGTGGGAGGGAAATGGGTGCACTCAATCAAGGAAGGGATCGAAGGCCACGAAAAGTACAAAGCGAGATTTGTAGCTAAGGGTTTCAGTCAGAGGGAGGGGATAGACTATGGTGAAACATTCTCCCCCACAGCCAATCTGACCAGTGTAAGGGTAGTGGTTCAGAAAGCAGCTGAGGACAATCTGATTTTACATCAGATGGATGTGAAGACAGCCTATCTGCACGCACCCATAGATAGGGAGATATATATGGAACAACCTGAAGGTTACGAAAAGAAAAGAGGGAAGCTAGTGTGCAAGCTAGAAAAATCCATTTACGGCCTGAAACAGTCTGGGCGAAATTGGAACGAGATGCTTCACACATGTCTCATTGAGGACCACTTCCTACAGAATCCAGTAGACCCCTGTGTTTACTCAAGGGAGTCAAAAGAGTCAGGAAAAGTGATAATCGTCATTTGGGTGGATGATTTGATCATCGCAGCAGACAACACTAGAAACCTAGATCAGGTGAAATGTATGCTCTCCACCAAATTCAAAATGAAAGACCTTGGCAGGTTAAAGCATTTCCTAGGCATGGATTTTGAACAGTCTGCCAATGGTGTAACAGTATCCCAGAAGAGCTATGTGGAAAAGATTCTGAAACGTTTTGACATGCAGGAATGTAGAACAAGGGAAACACCATGTGATCAAAAACTGGACTACCAGGAGGATGCTCAGAAACTGACAGATGTAAAAATGTACAGGGAAGCTGTGGGTAGCCTCATCTATTTGACAACATGTACGCGCCCTGACCTATGTTTTGTAGTGAGTAAGTTGTCACAACATTTTGCTGATCCCACAGAGGAGCACTGGATTACGGTAAAACATGTTTTTCGTTATCTCAAAGGTACAGTAGATAAACAGCTGTGTTTCAGAAAGAGCAGCGAGGGCTTAGGGCTTAAAGCCTACTGTGATGCAGACTGGGCAGCTGACATCACCGATAGAAGGAGTACCACAGGATATTGTGTTAGTTTGAACACAAACAGCTCACTGGTTTCTTGGAAAACAAAGAAGCAGCCCACAGTGGCACTATCAACTTGTGAGGCCGAATACATGGCTCTGGCCATGACAATACAGGAGTGTATTTACCTAGAACAACTGTTTGAAGGAATGGATACCTATGTATATAAGAAGACTGTTGTTTATGAGGACAACCAGGGAACCATTGCCATTGCGAGAAACCCTGTTTGCCGGCAGAGGTGTAAACATGTGGATATAATGTACCATTTCATCAGATCTGTCATCAGAGAAGAAAGGATGACACTGATTTATTGTCCAACAGACGACATGGTAGCAGACGCTATGACGAAGCCTGCTTCCAAACTGAAACTGAAAAGATTTGCAGAAGTCATGTTTGGTGTGTAAATGGTGACTGCCATATTCTTTTTGATGTTCTAAACTGTATTATTTCTTTTGTAAATTGTTTTGAAGAGGTTATACAGTGTGCTAAAACAACCCTAAGTGGGAGTGTTAAAGGGGACATGCATTGCTATTCCTAGCACTATTTGGGCAACTTTACACAATTCCTGTGAGTCTATTGAAGACATCTGTAAGTATTTTTTTTTTAATGCATTGTTTTATATTTCTAATCAAGTACTCAAAACCATAATTTTTTAGCCTCAGGATTTCAGGCTGTTATGGCCTGGCTCCGCCCATAAGCACTTTGAGTGACAGTCAGTCCACACAGTCTGCGACTGGTAGACAGAGAGAGATAGAGATAGAGAGAGAGAGAGAGGGGGGGGGGGGGTGAGAGAGAGAGTTAGAGAGAGAGAGAGAGAGAGAGTTAGAGAGAGAGAGAGAGAGAGAGAGAGAGAGGGAGAGAGAGAGAGAGCGAGAGAGAGAGAGAGAGAGAGAGAGAGAGAGAGAGAGAGAGAGAGAGAGAGAGAGAGAGAGAGAGATAAGGCCCCCTCTCTCCCTCCCTCCCTCTCTCTTCCTTTCTTTTTTTCTTTCTTTCACTCTCTCCCTCTCCCGTTCGGGGGGGGGGGTGCCGCGCGGCAGGTCCCCCCCCCCCCCCAAGTGCTCCCGAATGGGGGGGGGGGGGGGACCTGCGCGCGGAGTGTTTGCACAGTGGTCTCTCTCTCTCTCTCTCTCTCTCTCTCTCTCTCTCTCCGTCTCTCTCCCCGTCTCTCCCTCTCTCTCTGTCTCTCTCTCTGTCTCTCCCTCTCTCTCTGTCTCTCCCTCTCTCTCTCCCTCTCTCTCTCCCTCTCTATCTCTCCAGAGTGCATGCAGAGGTGGGTTTCACTCTGCCGCAGTATGAGGAAGTGGTTTCCACTCGCTGTGTAGTCAGTCTAGGTAGATTGTGGGCAGGCATTAGCTACAACCACACAGCCAATCACATCACTGTCCGCTACCCAGAACCCGAGTGACGTCACGACATGGCTCAAATCAGGATGGCCTAATTTACTGGAGCAGGAAATGGTCTGAGCTGAATCAGAGCAATCCGCCAATATGGTATTTAGACACAAAAACACATTGATACTAACTCCTAATACTATAATACAACGCTAGAGACTGAAAAATGACATTTATAATGCATGTCACCTTTAAAGTTAGATGTTATATGTAGGGTTGCAATTAACTGTCATAACATAACTGCTTCCATTGATTGTATATAACTGTTTCCACTGGAGGGCGCTATAGGCGGAGCTTTTACTGTTACTACCAGGTAGAGAGTATAAGAGCTCATGTCGACGCCCCCTTCTTCCTCTTCTCACATCTGCCTCTCCCGGAGAGGAGACCCCATGTACTGCTGTGCTATGATCCACTGTAAATAATAAACCACGCAGATTAAGGGCTCAAGGTAGAAACCATGTCTCTTGACCACATTATTGTCGCCCTATAGCCTGATTCTGTCAAATATTAATATTGCGATATATTGCGATTTATTACCTTTTTTCAACTGCAAAGTAAAACTTTGTCAACATGTTTTATCTAATCAAATAAAGTTCAGTCTGTTCATCTCACTTCAATCATTTTTATTGCAGAACTTGGTATTTTCTCAAGCAGACAGATGTAAACAATGCACTGTGTTGCATGTACCTGACAAACTGAACTGTTTGTATTACAGTCATATTCCAATTTAACTGAATGCACACGTGTGCGTGTGTGTGGACTACTGTACTATTACAGGTATTGAAATGAACAATGCAACTTCCTTATGGGGAGACCACCCCCCTAAAATAAAATGTTCCTGATTTTGGGGCAATTTTGAGAATTTTGTATAATGTTGCCCCTTTACATGTCTTCTTTCAAACTAGTGAAAAGAAAACAAAAAAAACACATTTAGGTGCTTATTTTGCTTCATTTTGCATGATTGCATAATGTGCACATATTGAATGGGGAAGTGCCTCATTTGCATATATAAACATAAAATTCAGAAAACGTGCAATATATTTTTTCTTAGTTTATATGTACATAACAAACTGGGAAAGTTTCATAGTGATAACTATTCAAATATTTTTTTTTGCCTATTAGGGGGTACAGTAATCGGTTGTGTTGTTTGTTACCAGGGCTGCACGATTTTGGGAAATAAATAATCTAATTGCGATTTTTCTGACAGATATTGCGTTTGCGATTAGATTTGCGATTATAATAATAAAAAAAAAAAAAAGGTAAGCAGCCCCACAGAGGTTTAATGTAAAATGTAGCTTGCATCTGGCCTACGCGTTGGGTCTTTTCGGGACACCGAGCCTGAAAATGTTTATTTTTACCTGGGAATCGATACCGGTACCCAACGGTACCTTTTTTTCTGTACTTTACTCTCCCTCTCTGAAGTCTAAACTTCACAACAGACAATATTTCTTTTTTCTTTTGCGATTTGATAATTGCATCATTCCAAATCGCGATTTCGATAAAAAATCGATTAATCGCGCATCCCTATTTGTTACTACACTTTTACTACTACTACAGTACATCATTATTATTATGTTATTATGTTATTCAGTTATCAGGCATGTGTTTAGGTTGTCTATGACTAATTACGGATGCCCCAAGCGATCGGCCAGCGATCGGTATCGGCCGATATTCAGTATAAATATGAGATCGGTGAATTCCGATAATGCTTTCTTTTCGCCAATCGTGAAAACCGATCGGAAAACATGATCCAATTCTTAGCGGAGATCTCACTCGCTGACTTCTCTCTCAGACACACAGAGCTGCAGCGCACGGCCCCTCCTCCTCCTCCCCTGCCCCTCCCGCACCCGTGTCAACAAATGCTCCGGCAATAGTCTGCTCTAGTGCATGCGACCTCTGTGAGCTAACGTTAGCTACCTAGCTATCGTTACTGTTTAAACAAAATTACCCAGTCAACTATTCACTTTAAGTTTAATACATGAGGCATTGTCTAGCCGGCTAGCTACTGATAGCTCCTGATATCAACAAATGCTCCAGCAATAGTCTAGTAGTGCATGATACCTCCGTTAGCTCACGTTAGCTCACGTTAGCTCACGTTAGCTCACTGTTCAAAACGAAATGTCCCATTAAACTAAATAGTTCACTGAGGCGTTGTCTTAATGTTATCTAGCCAGCTAGCAGTAGCTACAGATAGCTCCTGAGGACCTGATATCAATGTCTTATAACATTGATTCGATGTGTATTCGAGCTCTTGGCTTGCATCGCAGTCACGAAAGGGGCTAGCTGAGGGAGTAGGGTATATCTGCAGAGCCGCAGATATACCCTGCCGAGGGCATGCTGAATGTGATTTGACCAAAGCAGAGTATACACACAGACAGTTGAGATAGCGAGCATTTTGACTTGTTGCGTGGTGGCGATGTCTCGCAGATAATACAACTACAAGTATAATTATATAATATATATATTTTATAATATTTATTTTTATTTTTTATAAAACCAAAAACTATCGGTATCGGCCGATATGGCTCATAGACGATCGGTATCGGTGGCAAAAAACGTGATCGGGGCATCCCTATTACTAATGGTTTGATTGGGTGTTGTGTTTGTAAATAGTGGTTTCAAAAAGAAATTATGGCATTTTACAATACAGAACTTTGAAGGCGTTTTCCCAAAGGGTAGACATGTACCATTTCCCTAGCATCTACGTCACACACCAAACGTTTTACCTTTATTCACATCTATATCCTGCTTCTTTGTCACAAAGGGTTTGTTGATATGTCATACATAGCCTGATTTACAGACAATAAAAAACTTTAAAGGCGTTTTTCTCAAAATTTGAGTTTGTATTACACATAAAACTAAAAATCTCAATTTCTCTAGTACCTCCACACACCAAACTGGCCATGTTTCCTCCTATCTATATACCACAACTTTCTGTTAGAGAATTTTTTGATATATCACTCATCCAGATGTAAAAAATGTATGCGAAAAATCGATTTTTTTATGACTAGGGGGTCATAAAAGATCATAAATCCCTGTTCGGGTGGTGTATCAAAAAATCCTCTAATAAAAAGTTAGTTTTTTAATGTAGTAACATGAAAATCCATGAGAAAATATCTATATATCATCCATTTTGCACAATTTTGCTCGGGGTAACATGCAAAAAGGGGCCATTTTGAATAGACCATGCCCCTTTTTTGGGTAATAAAAGTATGCGGGGGGAATTGTAATACATTTTTTTTTTTTTTTTACTATTCTAAACAATTAAGATGTTTGCAAATGATTTCACTCTTTATACATTCCTAACTGCAACCATCAACTCTTCACTCAACTCAGGGGTGGTCCCCACCTCCCTAAAACAAGCCAGAGTCACGCCGCTCATAAAAAAACCAACCCTGAACCCTACCGTCATAGGCAACTATCGTCCTGTCTCTCTTCTCTCCTTCCTTTCTAAAACACTTGAACGTGCTGTATCCAACCAACTTACTGCTTATCTCTTACAGAATGACCTCCTAGACCCTAATCAGTCTGGCTTCCGGACTGGCCACTCCACAGAAACGGCCCTCATTGCGGTCACAGAGGCACTTCACTTAGCAAAAGCGAAAGGCCTCTCCTCTGTCCTGATTCTCCTAGATCTACAGTATCTGCAGCCTTCGACACAGTCAACCATCAGATCCTCCTCACGGCCCTTGCAGGAATGGGAGGGCTGGCTCTGCGCTGACATGGCTGACATCATACCTCAATGACTGCTCCTACCAAGTGTCATGGAGAGGGACCCTGTCGGCCACCCACCCCCTGCGGATGGGTGTCCCCCAGGGCTCGGTCCTAGGACCCCTTCTCTTCTCCCTCTACACTAAATTACTGGGTAACATTATCACGTCTCATGGCTTCTCGTATCATTGTTATGCCGATGATACTCAACTCTTCCTCTTCTTCCCTCCCTCAGATATCCACGTCTCTGAGCGGATCTCGGCCTGTCTGTCCGACATCTCCGCCTGGATGACGACCAACCACCTCAAACTGAACCTAAGCAAAACAGAATTGCTCCACCTGCCGGCCAAATCCTCCCCCCTGACCGACCTTTCCATCAGTCGAGAATGCAGCTGTGACCGCGTCCCCGACCGCCAAGAACCTTGGTGTTGTCCTCGACGACCAGTTGAACTTCTCTGCTCACATCGCAGCGACAACCAGAACCTACAGATTCCTCCTGAGCAACGTCAGAAGGATCCGCCCCTTCCTGACAAAAGAAGCCACCCAAATCCGCCCCTTCCTGACAAAAGAAGCCACCCAACTCCTCGTCCAATCAACAGTCATCTCCCGCCTCGACTACTGCAACGCACTGCTCGCTGGCCTCCCAGCCACTGCCACCAAGCCTCTTCAACTCATTCAGAACGCAGCGGCCCGCCTGATCTCAAACCTACCGAAGTCGGCCCATGTCACCCCACTTCTTAGGGACCTGCACTGGCTCCCCATTGCTGCACAAATCTGCTTCAAGGCCCTCGAACTAGCATACCGTGCGGCAAAGGGAACCGCTCCCGCCTACCTCCGGTCAATGGTCTCTAACTACACACCCTCAAGACCCCTACGCTCTGCATCTTCTGGCCGCCTCAGACCTACTCCTATCCAAGCTCCGGGAGGGTCATCAAAGAGAAGTTGCCTATTCTCAGCCCTTGCCCCACAATGGTGGAATGAACTACCCACCCCAGTTAGGGCAGCCGAAACCCGTCCAATCTTTCGCCGTCGACTAAAGACGCACTTCTTCAACTATTATCTGAAATTTAAAAATAAAAAAAAATAATAAAAAAATTTAAAAGAATCTAACCCTAACTAACCTTACTGTCATGCACTTGTCCTAATAAACTAACCTACACTGTAGCACGCAACACTTTGATGAACATTGTTGCTCAGCTGATAGAGTTGTACCCTTCCTGATGACTTGTCATACAGAACTTTTTTTGGATAAAAGCGTCAGCTAAATGACTAAATGTAAATGTAAATGTATACAAAAAAAGAATTTCATTTGTTTATTTTTTTTATAATTTAATATCGATACTTGGCGTCCCTGTATCGATACAGTATCGCCACGCAAAGTATCGCGATACTACTACGTATCGATATTTTCCCCCACCACTACTGAAAATGCATCTATTCTGCAAATTCTGTTTCTCACCTGAGTCATCCAAGCAGCAGCAAGTATAACACCATTCAACAGTTTAGACAGGATATCTGCTACTCTATTCCAGAAGTCAGCTATAACAGGACAATCCTGAAACATATGCATAAAGGTACCCAATGCTCTAATATTGCACATCTTACAAGAGTTATGGTTTATAAGCTTCACCTGAGAAGCCCTCCGTGGGGTAATGTACGATACACAAGCCTAAACTGTATATTCCGATTTCCCAGATCCTATCCTGGTTAACCCTTTCACTACCACACTACAAAGGGTTAACGCTTTCATTACCACACTACAAAAGGTTAACTCTTTCACTACCACACTACAAATGGTTAACACTTTCACTACCACACTATAGACGGTTAACCTTTCACTACCACACTACATAATGTTAACCCTTTCACTAGTCAAGTCAAGTCAAGAGTTTTATTTGTCATGGCATACAAGTATACAGTGAAATGCGGGGGGTCTTGCCCCGCAACGATTGTGCACAGGGGCGTAGCTGGGGGGGGGTAGCTTAGGATGATTCCAAGGGCCCAGCACTGAGGGGGGGCCCAGACATTTTTTTTTTTTTTTTTTACTAGACATCACTCAGGTGTATTATTGATGCTCTCATTAATACTATGTTTGTTTCTGAAGTGTGTGTGTGTGTGTGTGTGTGTGTGTGTGTATGTGTGTGTGTGTGTGTGTGTGTGTGTGTGTGTGTGTGTGTGTGTGTGTGTGTGTGTGTGTGTGTGTGTGTGTGTGTGTGTGTGTGTGTGAGATATATAGAGAGAGAGGGGGGGCTTTGGTAGACTATTGCATTGGTCCATTCATTGAAGATGAACGCAATGCGACATCCTTTACTAGGCTCACCCACCAACAGTGCAGGTGCTGAACTGCTGATCCGAATGTATAGGTAAAAACCATATTATGCGTTTTCATCAATAAAAAAATTGCCAAAAAAAATTCGCTTGCGCGCTTACGCGCGCTCGCATTCACTGGGGGCCTACAAATACATTCTTTCATGGGGCCCAGAATCTGGAGCTACACCCCTGATTGTGCATAATACAATAATACAATAATAAGAATCCAATAGGATGAGAATGCGACATTTGTGCAATAATACAAGTAATAAGAGTAAAGACATATCAGGTATATGTACATGAGTTTTACTGAAGCATGGTAAGACATGCTAGGTCCTGTGCAATACACTGTTAGCTACGGATGAGGCACTGGGTCTTATGTACACTACTATACAATGCTATACTATACAATCTACAGTTATACTATGTGTCCTTATGCTAGCTTGCTATCCATCTGTTTACTATACAAGAACCACTCCCACTCTTGTATTCTTGCGCTAGAGAGCAACGCATGGAGTAGTCGCACTTGGTTGGAGCTCCTCCAAACACTCGATAAATGACTAAAAAAGCTCTATAATCTCGGGAAAAAAAACACAGCCAACTACCCTTTTCCAACTATTGTAATGTCTAGAGCAAAGAGGGCCAACGAGAGGGCTGGGAAATTTGCTGCAATGGCAGAGGAAAAGGATATGCCGGAGGAAGACAAGTTGGACATGCCGGGGGGAGACAACTTGGACAACAGGTGCAGAAATCACCGCCACCACTACAAATGTCGCGCCTGACACAGGCGAGGACAATCCGTCACTTCAAACATTTTATCGGCTATTAACAAGATGAACAGCGGCATGAACGAACGTTTCGCCAAATTGGAGATATCTGTGACATCTGTCCAAACCTTATTACACCAAAATGTAGCCCGAGTTACTGAAGCAGAAAAAGGAATCGCCAACCACGAAATTCTGATCTGCAATATTGAACAAAAATATGACAGCCTGATCGCTGAAAACAAGAACTTAAAATCAAAGTTGGATGACCTAGAAGGACGCTCCAGAACACAAAACATAAAGATCACCGGCCTTCCTGAAAACACAGAGAAAGGCCACCGAACTCAGTTTGTAGCTGATTTTCTACCCAAACTACTCGGTGCCGATAATTTCCCCCGAGGTGTCAAAGTGGACCGAGCACATCGAATTGGACAGTTTTCAAACACTCGGCCACGCACCATGATAGCCAGAATACATCATGACACAGACAAAATGTAGATAATGAGACTATCCCGCAACATGTCCCCCCTGGGCTACAACGGCACACAGATCGGAATATATCCAGATTTCACCGCTGAAGTCACAAGCCAACGCCGAGAATTCGATGCCGTAAGAAAGAAATTCCGAGATGCGAAAATCAAACACGGCCTTCTATTCCCAGCACGCCTGATCATCACGCATGGAACAATAAAGACTACGTTTGAATCCCCACAGGAGGCAGAGCAGTATATCGATGAGATAGCTACTACTCTGTCTACCTAACCATCATCACGGCTTATCCCTTCTTTTTGCCAATTTTTTTTTATATATACTACCAGCGGGGGGGGGGGGGGGGGTAGTGAATAAATAAGAATAAAAAGAAATAAATTGTTCTCATTAATATAGACTATGCTTGATTTTTTCTCTCTTTAAATACAGGGCCATAGGACCATAGCCTAAATTAAGGCTGACTGAAGATAGCCTATTCTCTTTTAAATTATTATTATAATACTCCTATTATTATTATTATTATTATTATTATTATTATTATTATTATTATTATTATTATTATTATTATTATTATTATTATTATTATTATTATTATTATTATTATTATTATATAAGCTTAATTTTCGTTATCAAAGCATTCCCTCGAATGGATGGGTATGCCATATGTATGTATTGTATGTATATATATATGTGTATGTATATATATATATATAATTATTTCTTTTACTCCCAGACTATATAATAATTTCCTGGTCTGGTCAGAGACATAACTTTATTTATTCTGTACTGCCTATAGCTACATAAGAGCGACTAGTATTATTTGATTGGAGTTTGAGCTAAAGCCTAAACAATATGTTTAGTTCTACCACCACTCTGTGTATTGCCCAGCAGCCTCACAAAGATAATGCTTTTTTTTATTTTCTATTCCTGCTTCGTTTGGGGAAGCGGGAGGATGGGGAGGTATGGGATGTGTTTATGTGTGTTATTGTGCTCTTTTACATTGTTCATGATGTCCTATTTCACGCTATAAAGTCCGATTATGACGACTCCTAATATCAACCCTATACGGGATGGCAATATTACTTTAGCCAGCTGGAATGTCCGAGCGTTAAATACTCCCGTTAAACGACCGAAAGTTTTCTCTCACTTGAAATCGTTGTCTGCTGACATTATGTTTCTCCAAGAAACTCATATTAGACACTGCACAAGCTGAGGTGTGGTTGGGTGGGCCAGGTCTATCAATCCACTTTTTCATCAGGGGTGGCTATACTAATGCGCAAAAATATCCCATTCCAACATACTGTATATCTACCATAGCCGATCCCAACGGCCGCTATTTGATTGTCACGGGCAATATGTTATCATTTCATGTTACCCTCTTAAATTTATACGCCCCAAACTTTGACGACCCTGGTTTTTTTCGAAGTGTTTTTAACCTATTACCTGACTTGTCAACTACACATCTAATAGTGGGTGGAGATTTTAATTGCATTCTGGACCCATTTATGGACAGGCACTCTTCTCGCCCAGCCACTCCTCTTCACTCCACTACAGTATTAAACAACTTGTATAAATCACTGAATCGTGTAGACATCTGGAGACTACAGCACCCCACAGACAGAGATTTCTCCTTTTTTTCACAAGTACATAAATCATATACAAGGATAGACTATTTCATAACGGATTCCAAATTAACATCCAATATTATCTCCTCCAAATATCACAATATTTTAATTTCAGACCACTGCCCAGTTACAGTGTCGATTGATTTTGGAGTGAGAAAATCACAGTATAGCTGGCGTTTCAATCCAACTCTGCTTAATGATGTTCAGTTCTGTCAACGATTTTCTACCATCGTCAAATGCTCCATCCTCTCCTGCTTTAAGTAATATTATGAAACTCAAGTATGAATACAACACTATCCTTTCTAGTCAAATAAGTGTAATGTTATTAAAATTAAAGCACAAACTATTTGAGTTAGCAGATAAACCAAGCTCATTATTAGCACGCCAGCTGAGAGGTACCGAGGCCAAAAGAGCTATTCATAAAATAAAATAAAGCTCTGGGTCCCTCATTACCAGCCCAGAGGAAATTAACAAATGTTTTAAGGACTTTTATGAGAAGCTCTACACCTCACAGAGCACTGCCAGCCAATCAGACATTAGCAGTTTCCTTCGCTCTACCACTCCTAAAACTGAGCGAAGAACGCACGTAATACACTGAATGCAGAAATATCATTGCAGGAAGTGTTTACAGCAATCAAAGGCTTCCCTAATGGTAAAGCTGCCGGCCCTGATGGTTTTTCTATAGAATTCTATAAAGAATATGTTGCAGATGTTGCTCCCTTAATGTTGCGGATGTTTAAACATTCCATACAACCTGATTCTCTCTACACAGCTAATATATCTTTAATTTTGAAAAAAGGTAAAGAGGAAACTGATCCCTCCTCGTACCGCCCTATTGCCCTCCTTGGAAACTACTTAAAGGTGTTCAACAAAATTCTAGCTAACAGGCTCAATAAATGTATAATGGCCATAATTCATCCTGATCAAACCGGCTTCATTCCCGGGAGGTTTTCTTTTTTCAATGTTCGGCGACTACTGAACATCACATATGGCAAATATAAAAAAGATATAAACACAGCTATCCTGGCCCTTGACGCACAAAAAGCTTTCGACCAAGTTGAGTGGAACTATATTCAGTCCGTGATAGAAGAGTTTGGTTTGGGCAGGAACTTTGCTTCGTGGGTTGCAATGCTATACTCTCACCCCACTGCATCAGTCCTGACCAACTGCAATAAATCACCACCCTTTGCCCTTCACTGTAGTACACGCCAAGGCTGCCCATTATCTCCTTTACTCTTTGCCATTGCAATCGAACCCCTCGCCATTAGCATTAGAAACCACCCTTCCATTACACCTGTGAAACTAGGTGGAATTGAGCACCACATTTCTTTATACGCAGATGATGTGATTGTTTACCTGTCACACCCAGAAGAATCTCTACCGCTTTTATTAGACCTTGTTGAAAGATTTGGCAGACTCTCTGGATACACTATAAACTGGCAAAAGAGTGAATTTATGCCACTTACTGATGGCCTGAATTCAGGATTCCTCCAGAACCTGCCCTTTAGAATTACAGATAAAATTTACTATCTTGGAGTTGTTATTCCTAGGAATCACAAACTCCTGTATAAATTAAACTATGAACCAATGTTAGAGAAATTTAAATGTATGTAGAGAAATGGAGAATTCTCCCATTGTCTATGATAGGCCGTATTAATGCAATAAAAATGGTCACTCTACCCAGATTTCTACATCTGTTCCAGAACCTGCCAATTCTTTTAACAAAAGCATTTTTTAAGTCCCTTGACACTCTTATTATGCCTTTCATTTGGGGATACAAAACACACCGTATTTCCAAAAATCACTTGTGCAAGCCTACAAATATGGGAGGCCTTGCCTTACCCATGTTTCAACACTACTACTGGGCAGCCAATGCAAGAGCTCTGGTCTACTGGCAGGACTCATACCCTGGTGAGACCACCCCTGCATGGCTGGCCATAGAACAGAATGCTAATATCTCTCTCCCAGCACTTCTCTTTGCAACAAAAAGATCCATTGGGGCCGCTATAAGAGACAACTTTATGATAAAGAACTCGTTGAAAATATGGTACCAGATCAGAAAAGTCTTTAAATTACCAGAGACATCGGTCTGTACGCCCATCTGTCATAACCATGCTTTCCCCCCTCACAATCAGAAAAAAAAAATTCAAATGGAAGGAAAAATGAATAGTCTCTATAGAAAACCTTTACATAGATGGTAATTTTGCCTCATTTTCCCAACTCCAGCATAAATATGAGCTCCTCCCCACTAATTTCTTTCGATATCTACAAATTAGGAACTATGTTCGTTTAAATATTCCAAATTTTGAAACGTATACACCAATTGCTGTGATATACTCCCTTATGACTACAGAGCCCAATACCAAAGGCCTGATATCCAAGTTTGTAGACTCATTTACAGAACACTATATTCCATCTACACAATGCTTGAGGAGGTCCTGGGAGAGAGATATCCAGGTGGACATTCCAAAAGACACCTGGGATGAGGGCCTCCGCAGTATCCACTCTTGTTCTATTAATTCCAGACATCAGTTAATTCAATTTAAGGTGATGCATAGACTTCATTATTCTTGTACAAGATTGCACTCAATATACCCCTCAGTCTCACCACTCTGTACCAGATGTAAATCAGCTGAGGGCTCACTGGGTCACCTCTTCTGGTTTTGCCTGAAGCTCCATAGGTTCTGGAGTGAGGTGTTCCAATGCTACTCAAACATCTACACCCATGACTTTCCCCCAGACCAAATAGTGGCTATCTTTGGCTGGTCACATAATATGACAACACTCAATTACTCTGAGATACAGACTATACAGTATGGCATGGTAATTGCAAAGAAATGCATTTTAATGCTGTGGAACAAAGAAACAGTACCACTTTTTCAAACCTGGTTGACAGAACTCATTAACATGCTACACATGGAGAGAATACGCTATGAGAATGCAGGGCAACCCAGCAAATTTAAAGACATTTGGCAACCTTTTCTTGACTATCTATCTTAAAACTACATATACTGTAGATATCTAAAACAATGTGAACTTATAGAGCACTATTTTTCTGTGTTTTGTTTTTTTCTATGTGATTGTTGTGTGATGTTTCTTCCCTCGGCTCATTGCTCTATAGGCATCAACTAAAGGGACTCTTGATGACCTGATGGTATTCTGTACAAAGACTATAACTGGACTATGTGGACTGAATGTCTATTATAGATATATATTCTCAGTGTCTGATTCTATGTGTCTATGTCTAGCACTGGTAGGAGACACGAAGGAGTGACTGGTTGTCTTGTTTTTTTATAAATTTTTTGTTTGTTTCTTTTGGGAGGGGGGAGGGTATATATTTAAAAAAAATTGTCACTGTAATGTCTTGATTTTGTCTGTCCTGTCTGCTTTGTTTGTCTGTTGAAACACTGAATAAAAATAATATCAAGAGAAAAGAACCACTCCCGTTCTTGTTTTTTTTTAAACTGACCTTTCATTGTGTAAAGTGACCATAAGTGTGAGTGTGTGCAGCATGTGTCTGTGTGTGTTCATGTTAAAGTGACTGCTAGTGTGTGGGCATATACAGTGTGTGTGTTGTGTGTGTGTGTTGTGTGCTTGTGTGTGGAGAGTTCAGTGTTCAAGACTCTGATGGCCTGGGAGAAGAAGCTGAGCCGAAGTCTCTCTGTCCTAGTTGCTGGTGTTCGCAGGCGTTTGCCTGACCGCAGCAGCTTGAACAGGCTGTTGTTGGGGTGGTGAGGGTCTTTCATTATTCTGCAGGCTCTGGATTTGCACCTCTTGTTATATAAGACCTGCAGGGGTGGTAGTGCAATACCCGTAGTACGCTCAGCTGAGCGTACCACTCTCTGTAGGGCCTTCTTGTCCTGTGCCGTGCTGTTTCCATACAAGGCAGTGATGTTTCCAGTCAAGATGCTCTCTACAGCTCCGGAGTAGAAGGACTGGAGTATCTTCCCAGATACTCTGAACTTCCTTAACTGTCTCAGGTGGTAGAGGTGCTGCTTCGCCTTCTTTACAACTGAGTCTATGTGTGTGTTGTCCATGTCAGGTCCTCTGAGATGTGGACCCCCAGGTACTTGAAGCTGCTCACCCTGTCCACGGTAGCCCTGTTTATCCTCAGTGGTGTGTGTGTCCCCTGCTGTGTTCTCCTAAAATCCACGATCAGCTCCTTGGTTTTACCAATGTTCAGGAGCAGGCTGTTGTCCGGGCACCAGCGTTCCAGTACCTCAACCTCCTCCCGGTAGGCCTTCTCATCGTTGTCAGAGATCAGCCCCACCACCACTGTGTCGTCCGCAAACTTCACTATGGAGTTGGAGCTGAACTTGGCCACACAGTCATGTGTGTATAGTGAATACAGCAGGGGGCTCAGGACACAGCCCTGGGGGGACCTGATACTCAGGGTGATGGTGTTGGAGGTCTGACCCCCCACCCTGACCGCCTGGGGCCTCTCACTCAGAAAGTCCAGTATCCAGGCGCTCAGAGCGGAGCTCAGACCCAGCTCGATCAGCATGTCCACCAGTCTGGTGGGGACTATGGTGTTGAACGCTGAGCTATAGTCAATGAACAACAGTCTCACATAGCCCCCCTTCTGGCAGTCTAGGTGAGAGAGGGTGCTGTGCAGTACTTGGGAGACCGCATTGTCAGTGGACCTGTTGTTTGACCTGTATGCAAATTGCATAGGGTCCATATCGCTGGGGAGGGAGGCACAAATGTAATCCTTAACCAGCCTCTCAAAACATTTCATGGCCACAGAGGTGAGTGCCTGTCTGTAGTCATTAAAACCTGTTGGGGAGGATTTCTTTGGGGGATTATAGTAGACACCTTGAAACAGGCAGGGACCACGGATTCCGCCAGGGATAGATTCAATATGGTGGTGAACACTGGGGCTAGCTGGTTAGCACAGGACTTAAGTATACGTCCTGTTATCCCATCTGTGTAACGTCCCCAGGCCCAGCCCTTGCTGGGCCGGTTATGAGAATGACATTGGACATTTCCTTCCTCCTGACAATGATTGCCTACCTGGTCCCCTACCTCCCTCTAGTGGCCAGAGGAGCCTGATGGTGCAGGCGGCCATCTTGTTATGGTTCAAGATAATAGAGTTAATCTCTAGTTATTTATTATCTTGGGCCATCCCTGTCTTTGTTTGATGTCATCTCCCTGTCTGGTTGTTGTGTGTGTTATTGCTTTTTGTGTATAGTTTGGTGTTATTGATTCTGTGTTTTGGCCTGGCCCTGCCAGGTGTTCATTGTCTCCAGTACCCTTCTTGTTACCCTCACTTATCTCCGTGTTCCCTTGCCCGTCGTGCCTCTCATGTTCTTAAGTGTTGTAAGTAGTTTATGTATTCCTTTTTTTGTTCCTCTTTGTTTTCCCGTGTCCTTCAGTTTTGTTTTGCATTAGAGCCAGCTCGGCTGAGCCATTGTATGTTCCGTTTTGTATCGTTTCGTAGTCCAAGTAAAGCCTATATACATATCCACGTTACCCTGCCGTCTCTGCCTCCTCTCTTCCTGTCTGCAATCTGGGCCAGCTGCCTTTCTGGTGTTCACCCGCATAAATGCTCTTCTCACACTGTGTTCCGTCAATGAGAGAGTGCCCCCGCCGCCCCACGGATGCCCCCCCCTCCATGACGGCCGGTGCGTCAGTGACGTCGTTAGCCAGTGAGCTACCGTCGCCACTGTCTGCACCAAATCGAGCGTAAAAGGAGTTGAGCTGGTCCGTGAGAGAGGCGTCGGCACTCCCTATTGAGGGGGCGCTGACTTTGTAGTCAGTTATCGTGCGTAGCCCTCGCCATAAGCCTCTTGAAATAAAAAATAAAACAAATAAAAAATACAAATAAATAAAGTTATTATTATTCTGTGCCATTTGCGCCTCCATTTTGTCAGCGTAGGACCTCTTAGCAAGCTTTACAGCCTTGTGTAGAGTATAGACTGTAGCCTTATACTCCTCCATGTTTCCTGACTCTCTGCCCAGGTTGTAAGCTGTGGTGTGAGTTTTCAGAGTGGCTCGGATAGTACTGTCAACCCACGGTTTCTGGTTTGGGAAAACCTGCACCTTCTTTGTGGGGACTATGCTATCAGCTAATGTTGCTATAAAGCTAACAACAGTATCCGCGAACTCGCTGACGTCACTGGCGCTTCCCTGGAACATTTCCCAGTCAACGTCATCAAGTGCGTCCTGTAGCGCTACCTCTGATTCGTCGGACCACTTCTTTACCTCACGTGACACGACAGCGTCACGTGATCTCTGCCTGTAAGCAGGAATGAGGAAGATGCAGTCATGATCCGATGTGCTTGTAGCTCCCGCTAATGGCGGAGCCGGTATTTCCTTCTACCCGGCTCTGAACGGGGTGTAGCAATGATCCAGCGTGTTTCCTCCCCTGGTGGAGCAAGCGATGTGCTGAAAAAAGGATGGCATCACTTTCTTCAGATTCGCCTGGTTGAAATCTCCGGCTATGATCATAGCTGCGTCCGGATGTTTGATCTGGTGGATGTTGAGATGCCCCTGTAGCTCCGCCAGGGCCCTGGCGGTATTTGCTTGTGGAGGAATATACACAGATAATGGCGGTGAATTCTCGGGGGAGATGAAACGGTCGACATTGAATGGAAAGATGTTCCAGGTCCGGGGAGCATGAACTGGAGAGTATCTTAATCTCCTTAGGGCTAGTCCAGCCGTTGTTTGTGAGGAGACAGACACCCCATCCAGAGCCCTTCCCGGAGGCTACTGTACGGTCCGCTCGGAAGACAGAGAAGGAGTCTGAAGGGGAGACGCTGTGATCCGGAGTCGCTGGTTTCAGCCATGTCTCCGTGAAGCACATGATGGTGCAGTCTCTCACCTCTCGCTAGAATCGAACCCGCGCCCGGAGATCGTCCATCTTATTTTCCAGCGAATGTTCATTTGCCAGTAAAATGGATGGAATCGCCGGTCGGTAAGCAGAACTTTTTAGCCTAATTCTGATTCCGCTCCTCCTTCCCCTGTGTTTCTTCTTTGTCCTGCCGCCGTCTTTGTCCCCTTCTTTGCCTTTGTCTTTGTCCCGCCTGATCTCCGATGGCCAATCTTGGCATAAAGTGTCGCTAAACTCCTCTTTCAGTCCGGAGTTTAGGTCCATAAGTGACTGCCGGTCGTATGATGTCCCCGCCAGTGTAGTTTTCATAAAAAGTATTAAAAATAAACGTAATAACTAAAAGTATGCACAATCTTCGCGGAGCAAAACCGACGGCGACTGACCTGGGTCGCGCCATCATCACTACCACACTACAGAAGGTTAACCCTTTCACTACCACACTGTAACACTTCCCCCGGTCCTGGTCCTGTGGGACCAGGACCCAGACATTCACAACGCCCCATCAATAACCCTCAGAACATAACATTGCCAACCGGTGGGCTGATGCAGATCTGGCATCAGCTCACACACCAACTTATTATTATTTACTGTCAGTTATGTTTATTATGTTTATTGTCTGTTGTCTCCACTTTGTTAGTCTTGTGTTCCCCTGTCTGTGGTTTGTAAATATGTTTTAGTCTGGTTGTTTATTTGTTATTGTTTTCCCAGTGTACTCTGTGTTCTATTGTTTCTGTCTACCACACCTGTGTCTTGTTTGTAATTACCCTCTGTGTCTATCAGTGTCTTGTCAATTAGTCTGTGTATATAGTGTTGTCTGTCCTGCCCTCCTGTGCGCGATCATTGTTCAATGTTACCTATGTTTGTGAGTTCTGTATTGTTCCTGTCTAAGTAAACTGTTATCGTCACCACGTTCGACTCCTGTCTCAGCTATATTCACTCTGCCACCTGGGTTCAACATGAAGAAGAAGCATAACCGTAACACCACACTACAAAGTGTCAACCCTTTCACTACCACACTACTGAAGGTTAACCCTTTCACTACCACACTACAGAAGGTTAACCCTTTCACTACTACACTACAGAAGGTTAACCCTTTCACTACCACACTACAGATGGTTAACCGTCTGTAGTGTGGCAGTGAAAGGGATAACCTTCTATAGTGTGGTAGTGAAAGGATTAAGATGGTTCCACCACACTAGAAGCATACTATGCAAGTTATCTTAGGGCCCCATGTGCTCCGCAAGGGCCCTCGACCCCCCCCCCCCCCCCCCCCCCCACCTCCCCCCCAAGTATCAAAGTGGCATGTTAACGTTGACAATGTGTCGTGAGGAGGAGGGCCTGGAAGCAGTGATACGCCTCTGGCTACGAAAAAAGGGGGATGAAATGCAGCAAGAGTGAAAGGAAACAGCGGAGCAGGTAAACCTGTTTTCTCACCAAACCAGTTAACTGAGTCCCAGCAGGACTGACACTGTGTCCATATCAGACATTAACATGGAAACAACATATTAACTATATTCAAGGAAAGATAAGATAAGATAAGATATTCCTTTATTGATCACCTTGGGGAAATTCAAGCATCATAGCAGCATGGGGGAGGGGCGAGGGGAGGTACAGGTATGTGTCAGGATAATAGTAGAAAGACATAAATATTTTCAAAAGTAAGCTAGTCTTAGCTGATTTTCTATTGTTTATTCTTATTTATTGTGCCTATATGTATGAAATTGCAAATCTTGTTTTGTAAGCTTGTCGTCTCTGTAAATGAGGGTAACATCAGTGTCTTACGAGTTGAAATGAAAGGTTTGAAAGGAAATGAAATGGTGCAGTGAATTCGCACTAAAAGAAAATAATAAAAATAACAATTTACTGAATGGGGGATTGAATCAAAACTTTGATGCGTCGGAATCGTTTGATAACGGAATTGAACCTCAAACAATCATAATTCAATCAAATAGCGAGGGTCTCTGAGGGTTGTTTCCCATCTCTATTCTCTCCTCTTCTGATGCAGGACCAACACAAGCCCGGTCGGTGAGAGAGAGACATCTGCTCCTGGTTAAAAGCATCGGCTCCTGCCATTCGGAGCCGAGGTTGGAAACCCCAGGGGGAAGGCTCCTCTCTCTTGCCTGGGCCACTGCCTGCTCCCTTAAGGGAACGCAGGTCTCGGGGAAACATACCGCCGAAAATTCAATTCCACTTTTCCGTTCTGCGCTTCACTTCTCTGACCGTGGCAAATTTCATTACACACTTATGGACTTATGAAGATTCCTTCAAAATCATAGCTCTCTCTCTTTCGCCCACGGGACTGAGGTCCCTTCGGATTCAAACAGACCACGGCATGGGAGCCAAATCTTAACAAATAACAACAGATAGATTGAGTTTATCATCACAATTTATGGGAGTTAAGGGCTCTGAACTATTCTCTTGCATGATTTTTTTTAATGCTTAACACAAAGTCACAACGCAAATCTGTCTGATCGGTGGTCACTAATGGCTGCTAATCAATGCGCTGTTAGGAAAATCCAATTATAAGTAGCTTAATAGTAGGAGTACTTGACTGGATTACTAACACTGAATTAATTAGAATAGTCGCGACCGGCGTCACGTCACAATGTATAGTACTGAAAGCCATGCCCCTTGTTTACAGGACTGAAAGCCACACCCCCTTGGTTACAGTACTCAAAGCCACACCCCCTTGGTTACAGTACTCAAAGCCACGCCGCTTGTTTGCAGTACTCAAAGCCACACCCCTTGTTTACAGTACTCAAAGCCACGCCCCTTGTTTGCAGTACTCAAAGCCACGCCGCTTGTTTACAGTACTCAAATACAATTTCATATGATATCAGTATATTTGCGCTAGTTAAAAAAAATCGCCTGCTAGAGCCCTTTAAAGATGGCTAATCAAACAGCGGGATATCGGTAACAGATTATAACCATGTCAGACTAAAACAAATTTGTATTGCTATAACCTACAAAATAAATTGTTAAATACAATAAGCCTAAGTGTTATACAGAGCTAATAGCTTGACAATGGGTAACCAAGGGCAACACGCTGACTGGCCCTATAATTAATAATTAATATTTTACATGCAGTCATGTGTTAAAATATTTCCTGTCTAAATTAATTTCAATAGTTGTTGCTAATACCTCACATACAATTTATGTAGAAAATAGTTGACGTATTTTCTGTATGCTATCTTGCAACCACACTTCATCCAAAACACACCATCCAATTAATCCTTTAAACCAAATCCCAAGGCGCCAATTAGACTTGAAACTATTTTATCACACATCCAAGATAAAACACCTCTAATGAGCCAGCACACTTCTGAGGGGTTATAGATTCTAGCCAAACCTATGATGTTATCTGACGTTAACGAATACGTTACTATCCTCCAGTGGTGCAGTGCTCATGGGACGCGGTAGCACGCCGTTCCACCTCCTTTCTGAGCAGAAGCACATCCACGGATGTGGACGCGACACGCGTGCACGCGCACACAAGAATGCGCTCAACTCGACTTGTGCGCTAAGTACCCACCTGGCTACTTTGCATAACAATAGCACTGACGTGTCTCTCGCTGCAATGCTGCCTTGTTCCTCTTTATCTGTGGTCTTTCTACCGTTTGTTTCGTCTACTCTCACTTCTAATCTTTTTTGTTCTTCCTCTCTCTTCTTCCCCCTCTGTCTTGTTCCCCCTCTTTCTCTTTATCCTTGCTGCTTTATCCCTGCTACCTTTTTCAGCTTCTCTATTTCAAGCCAATATTTACAAAAACTAAACTAAAACTAGTCATTTCCTATACAAACATGTTTCCTACTATTTATGCACATAATAATCATGCTTTCAGTACTGTATTGTTTGCACTTTACGGTTACACTTGCACTCTGGTTAGATGACAAACTTATTTTCACTGTACTGACAATACCTTTATTTAATCTATCTAATAAGTAAGGCAATTGAAATGTCTTTATATATTGAAGGCTACATCCTGTGCGCACGCGAGGGAACATTTATGCGCATGCGCGGGAGCAACCCCTTATGAAATCCCCACTGCACCACTGCTATCCTCACAGCCAAGTCCCACACTGTGTCCCCTATGTGTCCATCCAGCCTTCTGGCAGATTCTGCACATTTATATCAAATAGCTTTGGAGAAATGTGGGTTCAGAGTGAAAGAAATTCTTTTTTTTTCAAAGCTCCATCTGACCAAAAACAGCCCATCGTTCTTCTCTCTCATTACACTGAGAGAATGTTTTACAACCCAGTAATGCACAGTCAGGTTTCCTTTCGTAAAAGAAAACAACAAATGTAAACACACACACAAAAAGACTTTCTCATCCATTCCCACCAGCATGTTGTGCCATCGGTATCTCCCACCACACAAGAGAATGTAAATAAAAGGTCTCATAGAGACAAAGCAGACATAATCCCACCGTGGAACTTGCGACAATGTGTCGATTTCTCCTATCAGCCCAGTTTGAGCCACCGCAGTTGGAACTGACAAGGTTGTTGGTTCATATCCGGCCGTTAGGGTGTCGATCCACTGGGGCAACGTTCTGGGCAATGTGATAGGGCAATGTGCTCTGCAACAGGAAATTAAGTGAGATAGGGTGGAAGATATGGAATGGAATCTTCACCAACAACAAGAGGTTGCCGTGCAATAAGGACAAACGTACTGAATCGTCCTTGTCCTAAGTCGACTCGTTCAACGTTGCCTGAACAATGTTTCCCAAAAGGTTGGCCAGTGTATCCCTACCCTTAGGCAGGTGTGATTGATTGATTGAAAACTTTATTAACAGATTGCAGAATGGGTACAATACAGTACAGCTCAATACACACAATTGTTAAGGGGATGCAGACCAGAGAAAGACATTCATCTTGTTTACACCAGCGTCCCCCATTTTCAATTAATCAGGACATATATGACATACATGACATACAGATAGACAGTACTGCTACATCTATACATTTATGACATACCAGAAAAGAGAGTATATACATTTGTCGTAGAAACTGTACATTGGAGGAGGTTGGGTAGGTGGGTAGGTGATGGTCCCAGGGTTGACAACATGCTAGTTCTAGTGTGTTGTCAGGAAGCCAGCTGGACATGTCTGGGGTTGGAACAAACGGGATATCAGGATATCCAATTGAACCCTTGCTCTGAAGAACCATATAAGTGCGTTTTGAAATCTTTTGGACTGCCCAAGGACTTGTAGTTGGGAAGTTAATCACTATGGAGTGTGAATGTGATATATCTCCTTGACTGTCTTTAACTATGAGTGAACACAACACTCTGATTTACCATCTTTAGATAATAAAGTACTCAACATCTACTGTCTTTACTTTAACTATGAATGAACACAACACTCTAACCTACTGTACCATCTTTAGATAATAAAGTACTCAACATTTACTGTCTTTGACTTTAACTATGAATAAACACAACACTAACTTACCATCTTTAGATGATAAAGTACTCAAACCTCTACTGTCTTTAACTATGAATGAACACAACACTCTAACCTACCATATTTAGACAATAAAGTACTCAACGTTTACTGTCTTTGACTTTAACTATGAATGAACACAACACTCACCTTTCTCTACGTTTCTCTGAAAACGTATAACAGACTTATATGGTTCTCCGTCTGAGGTACTCAAGTCTTCAACACATCGATTGTGACACTAATGTTCCAGCCAGTCTGGGATGAGGTTGCCAACATGCATGATCAAGAACGTTCAAGAGGTTGGTCAGAGGCACCGCACCTTGATCAGCTGATCCTCCTGCTAGATTTATGACCTCCTTGTGCAATTTCACATACTAAACTCTCCCTGGATAAGTTATTCTGAATCCCTTGCTGATGCCAACATGGAAGCCCTGCAGTACATGTTAGTGCTCTTACAACTGTGCACGATTTAGATGAAAAATAACAATGAGAAATGATCCGCGCATGTACACCACGTGTGATTATGTTGTCATGAATATGGCAACCACACAAAAGGCTTTATTCTTTTAGAGAAATGCACCTGGGCTTTCGGGAAGCTACTGTGGAACCACAGAATCTCATGTAATCTCTCGGAGGTGCAAACCTAAACCACTAGTGTTCGCTGGAACTGTGGAAGGAGCTTTGGAAGCTTTGGAATCAGAGGTGAAAGAGAGCAGAGATCTAAACCGCCGCTGTTTGGCTGAAAGGTTGTAAAAAGAAACATTTCATGCTACTCTCTCTCTGGTTCCTTCTCCCTTCCCGTCTCTCTCTCTCTGTTTCCTTCTCCCTCCCCTGTCTCTCTCTCTCTGTTTCCTTCTCCCTTCCCGTCTCTCTCTCTGTTTCCTTCTCCCTTCCCGTCTCTCTCTCTCTGTTTCCTTCTCCCTTCCCGTCTCTCTCTCTCTCTGTTTCCTTCTCCCTTCCCGTCTCTCTCTCTGTTTCCTTCTCCCTTCCCGTCTCTCTCTCTCTCTCTGTTTCCTTCTCCCTTCCCGTCTCTCTCTCTGTTTCCTTCTCCCTTCCCGTCTCTCTCTGTTTCCTTCTCCCTTCCCGTCTCTCTTTCTGTTTCCTTCTCCCTTCCCGTCTCTCTCTGTTTCCTTCTCCCTTCCCGTATCTCTCTCTCTGTTTCCTTCTCCCTTCCCGTCTCTCTCTCTCTGTTTCCTTCTCCCTTCCCATCTCTCTCTCTCTGTTTCCTTCTCCCTTCCCATCTCTCTCTCTCTCTGTTTCCTTCTCCCTTCCCATCTCTCTCTCTCTGTTTCCTTCTCCCTTCCCATCTCTCTCTCTCTGTTTCCTTCTCCCTTCCCGTCTCTCTCTCTCTCTGTTTCCTTCTCCCTTCCTGTCTCTCTCTCTCTGTTTCCTTCTCCCTTCCCGTCTCTCTCTCTCTGTTTCCTTCTCCCTTCCCGTCTCTCTCTCTGTTTCCTTCTCCCTTCCCGTCTCTCTCTCTCTCTGTTTACTTCCCCCTTCCCGTCTCTCTCTCTCTCTCTCTCTCTCTCTCTCTCTCTCTCTCTCTCTCTCTCTCTCTCCCTCTCCCTCTCCCTCCCCCCATGCCTCCACCCCCTCCCTCTCGTTCTCTCCCAGAGAGAGCTCCTCTGTGGATCTCCAGCTCAGCAGGACTTTGAGGAGTGATGGATAGCCTCTGACAGGGTCCATCACAAGCCGACGCAGTACATAGGCAGAGCAGAAGGAAATAAATATATAAATATAATATATATCAGGCTTTCAGCGGGAGACGGCCCGGTGAGTTTGATGTCTCCTTCAGTTGTGTCTGAACACTAGCGGACTTAGGAAGTCAGCGGCTGAGGAGGGTGAGCAGTGAATAGGAACCCTGTGAAGGATACAGTTAGAAACACAAGTACAAACATGTTCTGGTATTTAATAGATAGATAGATATGTGAATAAATATGTGGATCGATCGATAGATAGATAGATAGATAGATAGATAGATAGATAGATAGATAGATAGATAGATAGATAGATAGATAGATAGATAGATAGATAGATAGATAGATAGATAGATAGATAGATAGATAGATAGATAGATAGATAGATAGATAGATAGATAGATAGATAGATAGATAGATAGATAGATAGATAGATAGATAGATAGATAGATAGATAGATAGATAGATAGATAGATAGATAGATAGATAGATAGATAGATAGATAGATAGATAGATAGATAGATAGATAGATAGATAGATAGATAGATAGATAGATAGATAGATAGATAGATAGATAGATAGATAGATAGATAGATAGATAGATAGATAGATAGATAGATAGATAGATAGATAGATAGATAGATAGATAGATAGATAGATAGATAGATAGATAGATAGATAGATAGATAGATAGATAGATAGATAGATAGATAGATAGATAGATAGATAGATAGATAGATAGATAGATAGATAGATAGATAGATAGATAGATAGATAGATAGATAGATAGATAGATAGATAGATAGATAGATAGATAGATAGATAGATAGATAGATAGATAGATAGATAGATAGATAGATAGATAGATAGATAGATAGATAGATAGATAGATAGATAGATAGATAGATAGATAGATAGATAGATAGATAGATAGATAGATAGATAGATAGATAGATAGATAGATAGATAGATAGATAGATAGATAGATAGATAGATAGATAGATAGATAGATAGATAGATAGATAGATAGATAGATAGATAGATAGATAGATAGATAGATGATCCTTGTTACACTAAAGACTGACTTATGCTAGGGGGCTCGACACTTGTCAACTGTTCCTTGACAGATATTATGCATTTCTGATGTTTACAAACTGTCGCTCAACATCTTCTTTAATGCAGCGCGCAGGCGGTTATGTTGTGGACCTTGTCACATTGTTGCACAGCATGGTGGGATGAAATGCCAGCGTGGATATACTTGTGTTTTCACTTCGGTTTTGGCGGCAGCCCGTGGCTAACATCTTCACACATGGGAGGGGGACCGAGGAACGATTGCCAGGGCGAAGAAGTGTGGTCAGGAGCTAGGCTTCTTTCTTTTTTTTTTACCATGGAGACGACAGAAACCCCAAAGCATGAATGATAAACGTCAAGCGACACTTTAATTTCTGTCGAGCGACAGTTGTCAGAAGTGTTGAGTGCTCTATAGCATACATCAGCCTTAATATAGTGCTGCACTGCATTCCACTCTGCTACTCGCTGATGTAGGCGGCACGGTGGTGTAGTGGTTAACACTGTCGCCTCACAGCAAGAAGGTCCAGGGTTCGATTCCCGCTTGGGGACCAGGTTTCCATGATGCCAGGTACCCAGGTGGGGTATCTCCCGGGCCTTTCTGTGTGGAGTTTGCATGTTCTCCCCGTGCTCGCAAGGGTTTCCCCCCCGATAAGATAAACCCAATGGAAAAACATGCACAACAACTGATCGCTAACGCTGTGGCGTCCTTGACGAAGACGGGCAGGAGCACTTGGATTGGTCCCCGGGCGCGGCCCTCGCCGACGCCTGTCTGCTCCCGGCTGCCCTTGGGGGGAAGGACGACGGGATGGGTCAAGCGCAGAGACGAATCGCATCGGCGATCCTACAAAAAACAATGCATGTGTGTGTGTTCCGGTGTGTGTGTGTGCTAACCGTGTGTGCTAACCGCTAACATTGAGGATAATTGCATGCCAATTAAAGACCTCTGAACAGGTCCTGCATTATATTATTATTATTTATATGACACAGGAGCACAATGTGATCAATGTGATGTGAATGAACAATTAACAACATTAACAACAGCAACAGACACACACAGTTTTAAAGGCATATTTGTATCACATAATATGTATTGTGCTGATGTCAAGTCAAGTCAAGTCAAGAGTTTTAATTGTCACGGCATACAGGTATACAATGAAATGCGGGTGGTCTTGCCCGCAACGATGTGCAATACAGTGGTACATATAATAGAATCAAAAGAAGAAACAACATTGTGCAGTAACAGATAGCAGGTAACATGGAGTGACATCTCGGTATCTGTACATAGTTATTTACAGCGCATGTGTGACATGCTAGTTAGCTTTGGTAGTGCAATACACTGTTCCTGTTATTCTAATTTAAAGTGTCCTTTCCTTTGGCCATAAGTGTGCGTGTGTGCGACATGAGTGTGTGACCGCTCATGTTAAAGTGTTAAGTGGCTGCTCGTGTGTGAGCGTGCACAGTGTGCGTGTCGTGTGTGTGTTCATGTGTGCTTGTGTGTGGACAGTTCAATGTTCTGAGCACTCAATGTACATTGTTCATGGCTCTGATGGCCTGGGGGAAGAAGCTGAGCCTAAGCCGCTCTGTCCTAGTAGCTGGGATTTGCAGGCGTCTGCCTGACCTCAGCAGCTGAAACAGGCTGTTATTGGGGTGGTGAGGGTCTTTCATTATCCTGCAGGCTCTGGATTTGCACCTCTTGTTGTATAGAACCTGCAGGGGGGGTAGTGCAATACCCGTGGTACGCTCGGCTGAGCGCACCACTTTCTGTAGGGCCTTCTTGTCCTGTGCCGTGCTGTTTCCATACCAGGCAGTGATGTTTCCGGTCAGGATGCTCTCTACAGCTCCTGAGTAGAAGGACTGGAGTATCTTCCCCGATACTCTGAACT
>NC_140173.1:56999667-57042167 GCF_963971535.1 Notolepis coatsorum | reverse complement strand
AAGCCATGTGGTGAGAGGGAAGGCAAAAGCCCTTGTAATCAAGAGTCTGTCACGTTGAGCCTAAACTTGTATCAGTGCTGATGATTGTGAAATGACAGGTGCTGGTGGAAAAGAAAAGTGAATTCAGCACCAACATTATGTATATACCTTGCGGAGTCAGACAGGAGTGGTAACATATGTGTTGCCTTTCCGAGGGAGCAACAAAGCCTGAGACCTGGTGGAGTAAATGCTGTGATTGTGTTTGCAAACCCAGAGAAGTGCTGCTCGGTGGTTTGTATTCCGGTCTTGGAATAGCCGGGGAAGGAGTCTTTTGAAACTGCCAGGTTTAATCCAGATCACACGCCGCATCCGAGTCTTTCTTAAGCCAATACTTCCATTTGAATTAGTCTGGCTTAACCAGTCTAGGATAAGTAACATGCAGCCTCGCGATCACAGCATTTGCCCCGAGGTTGAGAGTCGGTTGATTTGATTGCCATTGAAGTTATTACTTAGGAACTATCGGGTTCTCCGACAGCCTATTGTCCTGTTTGCCGGTCTTGGATGCGCTGTGGGAGTAACACAATACTGTGTTGAGGCTTGCGATGAAAAACCTGTCTCCTAATATTATTATTATAATATAATTTTTAATATCTGATGGGTGTATCAAAGCATTCAATTTGTCTGTGTACTGAAACACCACATTGTGTTTTGAGACTCCGTTCAGTCGTCGGCCTCTCTGTCGTCACCATATTGGAGTTTCTTTTCTTTTCTCCTTTATTCCCCCATTTTCTCAACGATTTAGTCCTAATTCCACTCCCTTGTTCACAGTCCTGGTTGTAGCACTACCTTACTGTCGGTCTGGGGAGTGTGTAGACTACCACGTGCCTCCTCCGATACATGTTGAGCAGCCAGCCGCTTCTTTTCACCTGACAGCGAGGGATTTCACTGAGAGAGCATAACAGGGTTCACAATATCCCTCCCAGATCCCCTCCCTGCTGAACGGGCCGACCAGTAGGAGTCATTAATGCAATGACCAGGACCAATGAGATTGTCTATCCTAACAAACTGGGGTCTGTTGGTTAGGAAGTCAAGTATCCACTCTGAGACAGAGGGGTTAATGTCGAGGTCCTTGTTTTCCCACAAAGTCACCAAGTTTGGAGGTGAGTTTGGAGGGGATGATGGTGTTGAATGCTGAGCTGAAGTTGAGCATTCTCACATGGGTGTTGCTCTCATCCAGGTTGGAGAGGGCAGAATGTAGCGCTGAGAAGATGACGTCCTCCGTGCTCCTGTTCTCACAGTAAGCAAATTGGTGTTTGTCCAGTGAGGGTGAAAGGCCAGATTTGAGGTAAGCCAGGCCAAGCCTCTCAAAGCACTTCATAATGATGGGGCTGAGTGCAACGGTGCAGAACTAATTTAACCTCTTTACAGAGTAGTGTTTCGGCAATGCCACGATGGAGGTTGTTTTGAAGCACGCTGGGACAACTGCCTGGGCTAGTGACAGGTTGAAGATGTCAGTTAAGACCTCGGTCAGTTGCTCAGCGCAAGTCCTGAGCACACAGCGGGGGATGCCATCAGGGCCAGCTGCCTTACGTGCATTAGTCCTGCTCAGTGCGGTACGCATGTCGTTGGGGGAGAGAACTTAAAGGTCCCATATTTTGCTTTATTTTTAACTTTTTGGGCAATTTTACACAATTCATGTGAGTCTATGGAACACATCTATAAGGTTTTTTTTTTCCAATAAAATGCATTCTTTATTCAGGTTAGGCCTGGCTGTGCAGTAGGCAGATCTAAAAGCAGTGTCACGTGCCTTCAGCAGTAGACGGACCTCTCTGTTCACCCACAGCTTCTGGTTGGGGAATGTAGTGATCTGTTTAAGGGTGGTGACACTGTCGACATTGGAGTTGATATAGTCCACGACAAAGGACTCAGGAGGTGTAGGAGTCGGTGTCTGTGCGGGAGTCCAGGGTGGCCTGGGTGGCAAACGTACTTCAGTCTGTGTGTTGAGACCGGCCCGCTCAGCTCAGAGTCTGCCCCCTCAGGCCATATTTTAACTGTTCTAACTGAGGGCTTCACACGTTTAACGAGTGGGGTGTACTTGGGTAGGATTAACGAAGAGAGATTGTCCCGGGTGGGGGAAGGGACTCTTTACATGGGTCAACTCTATTGGCATAAACCCGGTCTAATGTATTGTCTCGCCTCGAGGCATAAACACTCACACTCTACAGTGTGAAACTTGGCCAGACAGTCTCCGTATCCGGCACAGAGCTGGAGACAGATTGGACCAGGAACAACGCTGTGGTCGGAATCCATCAGAATTCCTATTTCCTTTGTGGCGATAATATGATCCTGACATTGTGTTAGTGTGTATGTTTGTGCATACCTACTTAGGAAATAGAAAACAAAGTAACAGAACAGTAACGGCGCAAATGAAAAGTATTATGGCAGCACTAATGGAGAATGAAGCGGCAGGCGGCCTCATATTGTTTCAAAGGACCTTTTGTTTTTTAAACGAATAAAAGCAGAATGTGAACCAGAGCTAATCTGACTATAGGCAGCTGTGCCAACTTGTTTCCATTAAAACTATTTCCAGCGGTTTACAGATGTTTAAGTACAAATCTTCTTCCATGTCAACTTCGTGTTTTCTGAGTCGCAAATCTCTCCCCTAAAGACATTTGTGTTACTTCACACATAGTCACATTTTAGATTCTGTTGATGACACAAGTATCATCATTATAAAAAGGAGGGTAACACAGCAATGTGCCAAATGGTTATATAAATGATAAATGGCTGCATTTATATAGTAGCTTTTATCCAAAGCGCTTTAGAATTTGTTACTCACATTTTACCCATTCACTCACACATTCACACACCGATGGCGGAGGCAACCATGCAAGGTGCCAACCTGCTCATCAGGAGCAATTAGGGGTTAAGTGTCTTGCTCAAGAATACTTTGACACGCTGCCTGGGAGGAGCGGGAATCGAACCGGGAACCTCCGGATTACCAGACGACTGCTCTACCTCCCGACCCACTATTATCATATCATCGTTATCATATCAACATTCAGTTGTTGACACTAAGCTGCTGTCAAATAGCTTACACTGTCATTCATTCATTCATTCATTCATTCATTCATTCATTCATTCATTCATTCATTCATTCATTCATTCATTCATTCATTCGGGGTAATGGGGGTAATGGGGGGGGGGGGGGTAATGCAGGGTCGACAGTGGCTCAGAAGATAGAGCAGTCCTCTGGTAATCCGGAGGTTCCCGGTTCGATTCCCGCTCCTCCCGAGCAGCACATCGAAGTGTCCTTGAGCATGCATGGTCGCCTCCACCGTCGCCCGTCGGTGTGTGAATGTGTGAGTGAATGGGTCAAATGTGAGGCACAAATTGTAAAGAGCTTTGGATAAAAGCTGCTATATAAATGCACTTCATGTTAAACGTTTTATGCCTTTACATAATGTTCTTCACGTTTCCCTTTGAGTTTTGAGGATCCCACAGTGCGGGTGTTTTGGTTCTGGTTGGTGGGTCCTGTGTTTCTTCAAAGAGACAGTGTTTTAGGTATTAGTGTCTAATGTATTCACAGGACTGTTTACTTGAGCCCACAATGTAAACAGTCAGGTCACTTGATACTGTGTGAGATCAGACTAAAAGTGCATGTGAGAGAGAGAGAGAGAGAGAGAGAGAGAGAGAGAGAGAGAGAGAGAGAGAGAGAGAGAGAGAGAGAGAGAGAGATGCACGGAGATAAACAGTGGGGGAGGGAGAGACAGAGAGAAGGACAGAGAGAGGAAGAGACCAAGAGAGACATGCAGAGAGAAAGAAAGAAAGTGGGACAGAGAGAAAGAGAGCGGGATAGAGAGCCAACCCCTGACTCATATCAACGATCATCATCATAGCGTCAAAAACATCTCATCTCTTTCCAAAACTGAATTGAATTAACCAAACCTTACCTCATTGACCAGCCAACTGGACACCTCAAAAAGACTGCCCTCCTTTACTTTCCTCTGTCATCGTCCTTCTAGAAGCGCTCACTGTGTCTCCTCATACCCCTCATTCAACTGGGTCTGCGTTAAGCGTAATCTGTCTTCTATTGCACATGGCAAACTGCTCCTTTGATGTCAAATGTTATTATTATTATTATAATTTTTTTATAATTTTTGTACAAACACAACATTGATGACAATAATAAATACAATAATGACAAGACAACAAAAATAACAAACACAGACCCAAAACCAGACCAAATATATCCCCCCACTAATCTATCACCTACCCCCCCCCCTTTAGCTCTATCAACCCTGCCCCCCCCCCCCCCCCCCCCCCCCTTCTAATCCATATCGTCAGCCCCATACGACAGCCACCCAAGTTATCCACCCGTTGTAAATGAGCCTCGGAAGTCAGTCACAAGTCATACGAGTGAGTCAGGTAAATGGGAATTTTAGTAACAAGTAACAAGTCTTCTGACTGCGGAGGACACAGGCACTAAGCCAGGAAGATGCAGCAATGTGAGGAGAGTACAGTACAGTCAGGCAAAAATCGCAATTTAACAAAAAAGGGAACGACCTATAGGCAACTACCGTATGAGGCCAATGATATATTGATCCGTCAACCATAAGGGTTGGCTTCACATACTTACTACTCGGCTGCCCTTTCCCCTCACTGGAAGAA
Organism: Notolepis coatsorum; assembly: GCF_963971535.1. Taxonomy (NCBI): domain Eukaryota; kingdom Metazoa; phylum Chordata; class Actinopteri; order Aulopiformes; family Paralepididae; genus Notolepis; species Notolepis coatsorum. The sequence continues at coordinate 57,037,517 of NC_140173.1, read as the reverse complement.
CTATACAACTCCCGCTGTCTTAAGAAGGCAGTCAAAATACTGAAAGACCCACACCACCCGGGCAACAAACACCTCACACGGCTGCGCTCGGGCAGGCGTTTCAGTGTCATGCCCACCCGGACTAACAGACTGAAGTTGAGTTTTTATCCCAGGGCCATTTTTAGCGGCCATATCTGACGGTGTTCTTCTTCCTTCATTTTCACAGAGAGTCTGGCTGGGTATAGCTGGGTATATAACAACCGGGCCATAACATCTCAATATTCCCCTCTCTGAGCTAGCACTTCGGGCGTGAAGTCATCGAAAATGGCCACTTTACAGTCACCAAAGTGTAATTGTCCTCTCCTGGAGCAGGCCGACCTCATAATCAGCTCCTTCATGCGTAGACTGTGAAGCCTTGCAACGATGGGTCTAGGCGCCCGGTCACCGCCGGTCCTTGCCGGGCCAATTCTGTAGGCCGCCTCACACGACGGAGGGGTAGCCAGGACGTCAAGGCCCACAATCTGCTGCAAAACGTTGGGCATGGAGTCTACGAGACTGCTCCCTTCAGAACCCTCCGGGACTCCCACAATACGGATGTTGTATAGTGTCTCTCGAGACTGCATCTCACAGATCATGGCCTGCATCCCAGCCATTTCCGACTGATTATCGATCAAGGCCCCCTCCAGGCTTAGTAGTCTCTGGACGTTTCCTCGGTTAGGGATATTATTTCAGATGAATTAGCCTTGGCAATTGAATTCAGCGATTCCACCCTCTCCATGATCAAATCAATTGCCGTCCTGATTTACAACGTAACCTTTCGTCCAAAGCTCTCGAGTAGCTCCTTCACCGTCCTGGCCGATTCATTCGCAGCTTCAGCTATTATTCTGCAAATTATATCAAGGCTTGTGCTGTTCAGTTCGACCGAGGGAGAAACGCTAGCAGACTGCTTCGCTCGCCCCTGAGTCATCGAACGTTTAGTTGCCATCTCCAATGCTCAAAAAAGTGTTCTCTGACACTCTTTTCTTTTCCCTTCTCTGCAGAGGTGACATTCAAAAACAGTGACATAATCGAAATAACAAAATACTCTATACTACCTGGGCCCTGTTCCTCGTACCTGGTTCAACTATGATAACCATGCATCAACTCGATGCATCCTTTTTGGGCCGGCTACAAATGGTCGAAAACGCAGCCGCAAGGCTGCTGACTAGGTCCAGAAAATATTGCCACATCACTCCCATATTAGTTTCCCTGCACTGGCTCCCCATCAAATTCAGAATTCACTTTAACTAAGCTAAGCCGATCAAAAGTCCTATTAGCCAGCTTCAATTAACCCGATGATTGATGTCAGGCTATCTCGGTTTCTCAAAGGCTGATTCGGGCTTAAACAATCTTGTTAATTTGAACCAGACTTCAGGATAATTGCGCGTGGCCGTCCTAGTTCAAAAGGGGGAGACGTCGATTGCCGAAACCATGATTTTCTAACGGGAAAATATCGCAGACAAGTTAAATGCATATCTATAGGCAAATTTGAAGTGCCTCATTACCCAAATACATCAGATTATATTGGTCCCCTGTCTTATAAATAGCCTTTTCCAGTGTTTAGCATTGTTTTCTAGCAATGGGTGGTTGTATCAACAATGTCTGTGTCTCAGATTCTCATTTTGGCGGATTGCTCTAGTTCAGATATCACGAGATCCTCCCCCACTGAACTAAGCCCTTCTGATTTGACTGTTTTGCTGATGTGAATAAGGCACTGATCTGCATATCTCAGCCCCTGGTTGTAGTCACCGCCCACAAGCAACAATTCGCTCAACAACGGAGCAGTGGGAATAATGCGGAAGCGGTTTCTCTGTCCCAGACTCTCCCTCTCTCTATCTCTCAAACCTGCATTTTACACACAATCGGAGCCGCTCACACAGCGCACACGTGTGCTCACGCGTGCTCACGTCCACAACGCTCCCTCTCTCTATCTCTCCAACCTGCATTTTACACACAATTGCGAATCGAGCCACACACGCACACGCCGGCTCACAGAGCGATCTCTCCTCTCTCTCTCTCCCTCTCTCTCTTGCTTGCTCGTTCTCGCACTCGCTCTCTCGTATGTATCTGTGTGGGTGACTGTCACTCAAAGCACTTTGCGAGTATGGGCGGAGCCCAGCCCAAAACAACTTGAAATCTTGAAGTGGAAAAATGCTGCTTTAGAGTACTTGAAAAAAACTTACAGATGTGTTCCATAGACTCACAGGAATTGTGTAAAATTGCCCAAATAGTGAAAGGAATCAGTGGCGAATCCTTATGGAAGCCAACGGAAGCCAGGCCTCCCTATCAAAATATGAATTAATATCAAATATGAACGAAAAAAAAATATATATATATAAATTTGTTTTAATATAGTTTACATTCTTTTTCATCTGTGCATCTGTGTTATAATTTTTTTATTTTTTATTTTTTTTTCCTCTTCTCCTTCTCACTCTCTCTAACACACTGTCAGACTCACTATGCTCACTGCAGCTAGAGGAGAGGCAGGGGGTAGGTGTCTTTCTCCAGCCTCAACCATGTGATTCATGTATGTAGAGTCCAAAACCGATACTAGCCAATCAGATTCGAGCTGACTGCCACACCTTAAAAGTTTAAAACGGGGCTGTGAGCAGAATAATTAGTCTGGCATCCCCTCTGCACACCTCCCCTCTGCACTCTGAAAATTGTATTAACCTGTGACTGCTCCCACGGGCCGAATATTGCCCCGATCCTCGCAAGATTAAATCCACGGGTACCTCTCGGCGTGCCGAAGCTTTTCCTAAATCACTTCCATCATCGAAAATGAGGGGAAAAGGTCGGCTCGCGACCCTGAAAATGTCGCGTGATTTTAAAAACGCTGTATTAAGTGAGCCTATTATGGGATCCACGCAAGCGTTCTATCGTGGAAACATCTGGGCGTCCAGCAACTTTTATCATTCACATGTAGCCCCGAAAATGCTTAGAAAAGGAAAGCCGAAAGCGTGGAATAAACTCGCCGAAACGGAAAAGTGTCCCACGGGCGCACCGTGATTCTGATCCGCGTGAAAATATTCACGGCCATAGAGGAGACCGTGGGACACCTTTTTGCAACCGAATATGTGTCTCGAATTTGCTCCCACGCGGCGCGCAAAATCGTGCAAGGAAAAATCGGACCAAAAATGAACCAATGCTCCAGCAGTATTAACACTTTAATCGCCGGAAACGCCGAAACTCGTCAATGCCCGCCATGCTCATTCTGCCGAAGACGCCGTAACACGTCTTTGATATCAATATTTAAAAAATCTGTGATCGAAATCATATTTCTCCTCCGGGGACCTAAGATATACTGCTGAGCTCCACTCAACTCTCTAACGGTTCAAGAGCGCCATCTGGTGGCCGATCGGCAGATCGCCCAACAGGAAGTGACGCACCAAACAGGAAGTGCTCACCCATATTTCGTCCGGGCACTCGCGATCGTTAGCAGGACTCCATCTCGACACACTGGATAATCAATTGATCACCCTAACTCAATAAACAACGTTATTTGGACGTATATAGTATTATACAACCTGGAAATGGTTCATCTAGATCAACATCCCATAATAGAAAACTGTCTACTCCAAGCTGATCGCCCAACGGCCCGAGGAGACTGGGGTAAGTTTCAGCGTTTATTATTACCGTGTTCGATATAAACTGCTCTGATGATCATATGACCCACACTAGATGAATGATATAACGTTGCCCACGGAATTATAAACGACCCCCCGCCCATCCGGTCAACATCAGATCATACGTAGTAACTTCTAGAAGTACCTCCAGTTGACATTTTTTATCTGGCACCGATCGCTACCAAACTGTATTTGATCATCAATATAATGCATTTGGGGCTATAAATCAAGTTCTGGAGAAAGCTGCAGAAAACGATAAAAACATACTTATACTTTAGACCGTATTTTAGTATGAATATGTGAATGAAAAAGCTACACCCTGAACAATAGATATAGGACATTGAATGGGCCATAATAATGTCAATTTAGCAATAGAATTTAAAAAGTTATAGCCCTGCAAAGAAGGGGAACTTCTCCATAGACAAATAGAGCTGGCTAGGGATGGTAAATTATGAATTTAACCATGGCGATCAAAGTGTTAATGACCCTGAAGTAAACAAGACAAACGTCTTTCTCTGGTCTGCATCCCCTTATACAATTGTGTGTATTGAGCCGTACTGTATTGTACCCATTCTGCAATCTGTTAAATAAATAAAAAGAAAGTTTGACTGGCCGCCGAGCCATACTGTAGTGTACATGGTGACTGCTTGACTTAAAAAATAAAAATAAAAAAATAAAAATAGTAATACAAATATTTAATAATTTTTTTTTAATAAAATTATTTTTCTGGCTTCCCCTGTTATTTTACCGACGCGACGCCACTGAAAGGAATAGCAAAACAGGGGACCTTTAAATGTGCCTGCTGGCTGTAGGCTTAATGGAATGAATCATCGAAAGAGATCTTGCTAGCGAAAATAATTATTTCAACTCTTTCAGAATAAGTAGATAAAAACAAGCCCAAAGAGTATCTAATTGATACGAATTAATAGACTTATGAGGATATATGTACTGTATGCGCTTAGGTATCATGTACTATATAAATACATGGTTCCCAAAGTTTTCAGGTCGCGACCCCCGAAATAACGGTGTCAGAGAGCCGCTACCCCTATTATAGGAGGTGGTTAAAACATGCAAACGTTCGCACGCACATGCACTAATAAGCATTGGAGGCTTTTACCACGCACAATAACTACACAAAATAACACAATCACTTAATGAGATGGATGGGCACTAGGCTTGGAGCACAACAAGTCCAGTCTGGGTTTAATTTTGGAGACAGCGACTCGGAGATCATCCTCCACATTCAGACGTGATCTGTACGCATTTTTTATATAAGTCAGTGGAGAGAATGTTTTTTCGCATTGGTAGGTAGATCCAAATGGCGGATAGCTGTGCGTATTCCCCCTCAATTGAAATCCAAAACTCAGCCAGTGAGTGGCAAGCTTATCCAGCTAACTTAAGTAATCCTGCGCCGGAACAGGTTCAAGTTTATCGATGTGTTGCTATAGTGATTTAGCCAAACTTGCTTTGTGGAACCGAAAAGCCTGACTTATGTCAAGTTATCCTGAAAATTATCCGGCTAACTCAGTTAGCCACGTACGAGGAACAGGGCCCTGGTCTATCACAGGGGTTCCCAAACTTTTCAGGCCAGGACCCAGAAAATAAGGCGTCAGAGAGCCGCGGCCCAATGCACATCGTCAGGCTTTTTTTTTCTTTTTTTTTTTGCCATGCGACCGATTTTTTAAGCCAAATATCACTTCAATCCTATTAAGTTAGTTCAAGTTAGTTATTCATTTATATGTGCTATTTATTTATGTTGCAAAATAATAATGATAATAATAATAGCCTCATTAAAATACTATTGTTGCTTCGGTTGTTTTCAGCGTTTTATGTGCATAATCTGTTATTTAGTTTGAAATGTTCGTTGAAATAATTAGATTTTTCGTTTTTGTTTATTTATTAAGTTAATATAAAACCATATAGTCACATTTTAGAATACAATAGAATAGAATTTTAGAATACAACTAGAAACACTGTCCTGGCCTGCTTCTAAGTTCAGTGGCCTGACAAAAAAAATTATAATAATAATAATAATTTGGATTTTTTTTTTTGGAAATCATCTCCCGTGGCTGCTCGCGGCCCACCTTTGGGTCGCGACCCCGACTTTGGGAACCACTGGTCTATCAGATGCGTTCCCCAATAACGGCATGATGATAAACAACACTTACTGGGCGGCGCTTCCCTAGTTACCTTCTGTAACCTGCAGGTGAAGACCGACACAGAATGACATACAAACTAACAATACACTCACGGCGCTTCCCTCAGTCACCTACGGTGTAACCGATCAGGGCAAGAACCACTTCCTTGGGCCACACAGCCCTCATGAACACCTGGACTCCTCCCCCTCCACAGGTGCCACACATAATTATTAATTAACTAAACTAAACAGGTGCTACACATCAATTACTTAATCGTTTTCTACACACTATATGCATTAATATACCAAACAACCAGCAACACCAATAACCCCACAACAACCCAATAAATAAATATATAAATATAACCCAATAAATAAATATATGTATGAAATAGGGCTGACCCCGATTAGTCGAATAGTCGACTAATCGATCGAAAGGAGCCGTAGTCGACTGCCAACCTCTTAGTCGTTGATCATTCTGTCCAAAAAGCAAAGAGGCCTAGAAGCATGGCAAACGCTAATGGTGCGCATACCAGAGAGGCTAACTGTCAAGAAAATGGGCACAGAGGCACTGAAAGAGGATTTCACCCATCTAATGAACACACTAGACTAGACAAATATCAAGATGTATCCATCAGTGGGCCAATTGCATCCTTTCGCAGAGGACAAGACGCCTTCAGTCGACTCCTTCAGACATTAAGCACCCCCCACAGGCCAAATGGAATGATAAAAAAATTATTTAAAAAAATTATTTTATATTTTCTTTATCAGTCGACTATCGGCTAATTCCGGCCAATCAAAGTCGACTATACAAATCCTTAGTCGAGGTCAGCCCTAGTAGAAAGTATATGTATGATAAGATTAATGAATATGTATGTATGATAAGATTAATGCGTGTTTGATAATATGTATAAAAAGGTATATATGATAATATGAGTGAATGTGTGTATGTTTGATAATCTATAGGTATGGATGATAATATGAATGAATGTACTGTATGTATGTATGATAAGATTAATGAATGTATATATGTTTTATAACGTGTATGAAGGTATGTATGATAATATGAATGAATGTATGCATGTATGTATGATAATATGTAATAATAATATTAGTCCGAAATGAAATAATAATGTTTGGTGTGTGTGTATGTGTGTGTGTGTATGTGTGTGTGTGTGTGTGTGTGTGCGTGTGTGTATGCGTGGTGCTCGGAGTCCCTGACGGAGCCGCTCCATCACACAACACATCTTTGAATATTCGGAGGAGCACTTAAATGTCTTGCACGTGACCTGTCCAATTTTGATTAATTTAAATATTCTGAACCGTAATCGGTCATAATGTTTGCCATAGTGTTTTTCTTTGGTTACCACCAAATATGTCGACCAAAAGTGCCTGTTTGTGCCAATGAAACAGAAAACAGTGGTTTGTGTTTGTGCATTTCCAAATTGTGCCAATAACATGTCGCCCATTCTGCATAGCATTCATAGAATATTGACACGAACATGCTGTTCCATGAGTGGAGAGACCTGGGCCCTGTTTCATGTACGTGGTTCAACTAAGTCGATCAAGATGTCCATTATCCAGCTTCAGTTAACCCGATGTTCGAAGCCGGGATTTTCCTGTTTCACAAAGGTGGATTCAGTCTCGTTAACTCAAGCCAGACTTGCGAGTCAGGCTAAATGCGCGCGGCCGTTTTAGGTGAAAAGCCAGCACGTATCGATGGCAGAGACCCTGATTCTCAACGGCATTGATTGATTAATTGATTTAAGACTTTATTGACAGATTGCAATACGGCTCAATCGCCTCGCCGACAAGTTAAATGCGTTATCTATAGGCTAATTCTAAGTCCCTCATTACCTCAATCAATCAGATTATATTTCTTTAAACTTGCCTGCTGGATTGAATAATCAAATGAGATCTTGCTAGCGACAATAATAAGTTAACTGTTATACAGAATTACGATACGGCCCTCTTGCCCATTGATTGATGTATAGTCAATCTTTAACTTATCTCCAATGTGGTCTAACGGGTTGTTCTTTTGACTTTCACACGGACGACCGGGGTTCAAGACCCTAGTCGTCTCCTTTTTTTTGCAATATAGGAATAATTCAATTTGGTGCACGTTGAGAGCTATATAAAGAATGACATCCTCAATGCATGTAGATTTATAATATTTTAACTTAAAACCAGGCTACTTTGGCGTATAATCATTAATATTATATTCAAAAAAATCATATTGGAAACACCGGGATTTGAACCCGGGTCGCAAGGTTGGCAGGCTTGAGCACTACCGCCAGGCCACTGTGCCAGATGGGATAAATTCATTGTTTATACATTAATGAACGAGAGACCCGTGTTTAGAATATTCCTTATTTTGAATGAAGTTTTATTTCTTTATCCTCATTCATTCATGTGACGTCAACAGCTCATTCAATTTCTCAAATCCGTCAAACAGCGCATCTCATCAGACATCTTAATCCCAGTTACAATTAAAATAACCACATTTTTGTGTACATCGCACGAGCGAGCGCCACCGTCGCCACGGTATATATAACGTGCATTATTTAGGACAAAGTGAATTTAATATCAGCATTTTGGGTCTATTTTACATTTCAAAAGCCCCCTCTGGAAGAATGGAGCACAAAAACGTAATTCAGAATGGTATAATGCAGATCGTAGACTGTGGGAATAGTTTCAGGAAACGAGCTGTCACTTCTTTGCGGGGGCGTGGCTCTGCGTGATCGGGCTAACTTGAACTTGAACTCTGCTTTCAAGCAGGCTCAAACTTTTGGATCTGTTGGCATGGTGATCTGGAAAATCCACGTACATGAAACCGGAAAGTCCGGCTAACCCAGTTATCCAGCTAAAGTTATCCGGCTAACTCAGTTATCCAGGTACATGGAACGCGGGGCCCTGCTGCAGACAGTGGAGGGAATAATTTTTTTTTTTTTACAAATGGTGATTGACAATATGCATTAACCTCATTAATCAGTCCTGCACATTTGGCATAAAACACCTGTGGATTGCATACTGAAAGTAAATGGAACACTATTCTGGAACCATTTGTAGCAGATGCACACGTCTGGCCTCTTTTGAAAGGAAACACTCCTGAGTGCTATTGTCATAGAGATTTGAACACACTGAAATCATCTTTTTTCCATTTTCGTCTGGATTATTTTGCAAACAGATGCCTGCAGTCAGATCTACCTACTAGCTGAGTTATTAGCTGAAAACACTACTGGGGCCATAGCCTGAAGTCTTACCTAGATTCTGATAACAATATCACAAAAAAATTGTGTTTACACATCTTTATGTAATGGTATGTTTAGGCGTTTTTCCCAACATTTGTGAGATGAGTCAACACTAATTCAGTCCCCTCTCCCCCTCCCCCACGAATTTCTTGTCACCACCCCACCCATTGACTCACACAACAACAGATCAATAACAGATCAGCGCAATAACAGATAGACAGAGAGACAGGTGCACGTTCATTCTATTGCGTACGGTAATCTTTTACCGCTTCTCTGTATCAGAAAACTCGAGCAACAGGTGCAGGGAGGGGAGGGGGGCGGTGACAGGGAACAGATGAAGGGGATAAAATCACAGCTTGAGGAGATGAGAAAGGGAGAGCTGGAGAAGAATCTAAGATACACAAAACAAACCTTCTATGAATCAGGCCTGAGGGCAACCGCAAAACGACTCAGGGCCCAGCAGAGTAGACACTTTATTCACAAGATCAGGGAACCCCAAACAGGAGAAGCGATTTATGAACCTGAAGAAATTCAACGTATATTCAAGGAATACTATGAAAAGTTGTACTCGCAACCCGAGATGGAAGACGAGGAGAAAATGTTACAGTTTTTAGCATCCCTGGATCTCCCGAGTATAGGGAAAATAGAATAAAGCCTTGATCTCCCCCATCACAAAGGAAGAATTAGATATAGCCATAGGAAGACTGAAAGCAAACAAAACACCAGGGAGCGACGGATTTCCAAACGAGTGGTACAAAATCTTTAAAGAAGACATGGCCCCAGTAATGCTAGCTTCTTTTAACTGGACACTTGAAAAGGCAGAAGCCCCCCCCCGTCCTGGAAAGAGGCGTTATACCAGTTATACCAAAAGAAGGGAAGAATAAGGAGCTGTGGGATATTTGTGGATATCCTGATGAAGAATGTCTCAGTCAACCGAGGCTTGGATAATAACAAGGTTTATTAACCAAACAGATAGAATACATAGAGAGAATGGCTGAGGCTCTCGCCCCAGGTGATCAGCTGAAATTACCCAGGTAAGAAGCCTGGATAGATCTCAAGAGGAGATCTATATAGTTAACAGGAGGGGGTGTGGTCCCATTTGATAGGTCAGATGGGGGGGGGGGGGTACAGGTAATGGGGACACAGGGGAGGGGAGTGTCTTATTCCACAGAGAGGGGGGGGGCACAGGTAAGGGGATATAGGGGTGGGGACTATATTTACATGAGAACATTATATATTATACCACAATACTCACTTTTCTTTCTTATAATGTGGGTGAGATTAATGTATAATATACCAGGGTTGTTTGGAACAGGTAAAAGTGGGGATAATAGTTTAAAATAGAATTATTTACATACATGATTAATAGAATTATTTACATACATGATTCATGACATGATCGACTGGACTGCGGTCTGTGTTATTTTGATATCAGAGATGTGGGAATAGATATCACCCTTTTCTTTTATTAATCGCTCAAAATACCTATATCAATGAGTGGTCCTCATCTCTGATATCAAACAACAATTAACATAATCATTTGAAGCTATCGCTGTGCAAATATCTTGGCATACCTTCAGTCGTTCATGTCGTGACTCTGGGGAGCTAATGTGATCGTTGTGCATACAGGCATCGTAATAAACCAATTAAATACATGCACTGTCTGTGTGGTCAGATTGCACAGGGTGAAAAAACTAAATTGTGTGCATAATTAGGCTAATGTGTACAAAAACATTTTAACAACCGTTAACCTGGTGGTTAATAAAACTAACATGATTGATTATGGGAAACTGTTCAAAAATATATATATATATTTTTGCACATTTTATGATGATTCTTGATGAAATTACTTAGGATCCAGTTGTATTTACCCTGAGTTTGAGTGTCACTTTCATCTGTGATTGCCTCAGTTTTGTTGGTCTTTACTTAGAATCAGGCAATTTTCTCCATTTCTTCTCTATAAATGAGGAGATAAAACGTCTTATGCATCGCTTCTGTATGTAATTCTAGTGCATATACTATCAATGGTTCACCATATAGGTGCAAAACAACGTTACATGTCCTCTTCTATGAGAGAATAAAACAACTGATTCTTTCTTGTCTGACAATACAATTTTGTAACCTAAGTAATTCAAATGTGATGTAATGTGATCATGTGGTCACTTCTTCCTTCAGCAATACATTTTAGCTCATTATTACTAACCATTGTTAATGCTTTCTCATTGATTTCTTTTCATCACATCCCTAGTTCATCGTTTTGCAGATGCATACAATTGTGTGAAAAGTTTCCTTCTTGTGAAGGTATTAATCTGAATGATGTTGCGTCGTTGTTGACAAGGTGTTCTCTGTCGGTCGTGTGGCAGGGCCAAACAGTAACGCATAAAAATTAAATAAATACATACAATAGACATTACCTTAGTGGCTAATGTGTCAAAATAAAATTGAAAACCGTTAACCTAGTGGTTAATATAAAAGGTGATTATGATAATCGTTATGCATTGTTCTGTGGTCAAAACAAACTTGGTGTCTTGGAACAATCCAACTGGTTCTGCCCTGTTTAACAATACCATTTTGCAATGTGACTCTGTGATCATTTCTCATTGTCATTATAAAATTACAGTTCTTGTTTGTGAATCTGACAGTTGCTGTGAAGTGTTGATCATCTGTTCTCGGTCTGTCGTGTGGCAGGGCCAATACATACATAACAATGTGGACAATGTGTGTTCAGAAGTATCTTGTTCCACAGGTCTCTGATGATGTCTCTTCTTGACGATGCAGTCGGGAACATTCACTGGTCGTCGTTCATTCAGAGGGGGCCTACAGGAGGTCGCCGTCCGCTCCCTGTGTACCTTGTCAAGGGTCACCGGTAGCAGTCAACTATAGTGGTCTTTTCCTGCAGCCTATGTTGTTCTCCACCACCATCACATGTGTTGTGCTGGTTTCGCTGTCCTCTCCTCGTCAATGCGGTACCACTTGATGGAGGGCGAGGGCCCGCCGGTGTAGTGGCTAGTCAGTAGGACGCTCTTTCTCACACGGATGACAATCTTGTCATGGGAATCCACCTTGATGGTCGGGGACTTCAGTTCCCGTTTGCAGGTGATGGGTTTGCTTCTTCAGATGCCTCCTGCGTACAAAGCTCTTCCTACACTGGGTGCACTTGTACGGCTTGTCATCCGAGTGCATCTTCATGTGTTCTCTGAGAGAGATGGCCGCCGCGAAGCTCTTGTTACACTCGGAGCACTGATGGGGCTTCTCCGGCATCTGGTGAGACTTGAGGTTGAAGGCGTCGATGACGCCCTTGCCGACCATCTCGACCCCGGTGGGGGCGTACGCCTTTTCTTTCGTGTGGATTTTCATGTGCTGCTTGAGGCTGGTCTCCACGGCGAAGCTCTCGCCACAGTGGGCACAGATGTACGGGTTGATGTCCTTGTGGATCTCAAAGTGCTGGTGGAGGTCGGCGATGCTGCCAAAGATCTCGCCGCACTCGCTGCACTCCAGGCCGTGGGTCTCGTGGATCACCATCCCGCTGTCCGACTCCACGATCAGCTCCCCGCCGTGGTCTGACAGAGCCACGTTAGACTCCGTCTTGATCTCGGTCTGTCGTGGTCTGCAGTGCCGGGGTGGAGGCCGTCAAAAGGTTGATCTCCTCTTCGTCAGTGTCTCCTTGGTCAGTCTCCTTCGTGGTCCCCTGCTCCACTTTCTTGGGGATGTCTGTGGGCTGGGTTGGATGGTTCTCCCACGGTTGTTGTCGTCGCCTCTGGTTGTGTCCGCAGCTCCTTGGCGGCGTCCCTGGTAGTATGCTGTCGTGGGTCGCTCAGGTCACTGGGTTGTGTTCCTCTCTGTCTGGTCCTGCCGTCGTTCGTGGTTTATGTCACGCGTCGTCTCACTCGTCCTGTCCTCTCACCAATTCGTGATCTGAGGGTGATAAACACTGCCTTAGAAAACTCCTCACATAAATGATTCAACGCCTTACTGCTAAAGTGGAAAATCATTTTGGGATTAATTCAATTCATTGTAAATAAAATCACTTAATTGACAATAGGAAATGCAAACCAATTGCATTAGCAGTGATAAAATCACTTAATTGACCAATAGGAAATGCAAGCCAATTGCATTAGCAGTGATTCCTTACGTCAAGAAGGTCACATTCACTACAATTTTATCAGCTCTTGTATCTAACTAGATCTACCTAGATCTTACAGCATTAGGCCTTAAACAAAACTGTAAATGAATGGCCAAAGTCTTGAATTAGATAAAATAGTCTGTGATGTTAAATTGAAGTTGATCTTACCTCAGGATGCGTTGAGTGTGCCTCAGGATACTTACCTCGCCATGACTTCTCTGTTGTTCTTCACATCTCAGTGTGGCTCATCATAGCATAGCATGGGGAAAAAACATAAAATCTAGGTAGCCAGTTAATTTTTTTTTGCATGAAAAACAATCATTCGTTTTGTCATCTACGTTTTAACTAACCTTACTGTCATGCATTTGTCCTAATAAACTAATCTACACTGTAGCACTCAACACTTTGATGACCATTGTTACTCAGCTGATAGAGGTGTGCCTTGCCTGATGTCCTGTCGTACAGAACCTGTGAGTCGCTTTGGATAAAAGTGTCAGCTAAATGATCAATGTTGTTGATATCTTGTACATTTAGATAATTGTGCTGCAATTTTGGTGGTTGATAATTTTGCAATCATGGAAAGTATTAGTTGTTAAAAGAATAGTCTAAGGAAAGTCATGCATGTTATTGGTTATAAACAGAGAATAGAAGGAGGGGATTGTAAGTAGTTGTTTTCATCATTAATCTTTCATCTCGGGCACTTCTCTAATTCATGTGTCTTTTGAAAAGAGATGATGAAAACGACTGGTTAGTTATTGTTAGTATGGGAGTTAGGTAGATTTTCATAACTGCAAATTCATCACCGGTGTCTAATTCATGTTAATTAAGTGGTTCTCTGTTGCCATCCACCGCTAGGTGAGTTCATCAAGTCTGTGGTCACGAATGCAGGCATTTGCATTGCTTTGTCTCCCAAGTGCCCACTCTGAAGAAATTTACATGTGGGTGTTTTGGATGTAGATTTGTTCCAAATGGTCAATCGATTGTCTCTCAGCTCTGCACTGTCTCTCGGTTGACATGCAAATTGTTGGATTTTCTGTCTTTTGTGATACAATTTGGGTGTAGTCATTCACTGTTTTGCATCTCGCCTCAGAGCCAGATCTGTAAATACAAACACATGTTAATTTTCCACTCTTTTCTAAAACCTGGGTGAATCCTCTTTGACTGTCTGTGTGCTCAACAAACATTAGCTAGATCTCATCCATCCCGTTCTTGGATGTAATGATAGTGTTATCATTTATCAATCATATCGCATATGTACACAAGCATATGAATGTGGACCCACACATTTTGAATCATGTTTAAAATGTCTTACAATGGAAAGGGCTAGTTATCTTTCATTGGTTCTTTAGATAAACACATTAACTCAAGTGAATATAACCTAAACATCTTACTTTTAAACATGATCTATGTTGTTTGTGTTCCAAGTTTTCAACATTGAAAGCTTATAAAGTCTAATCTAACGCTGTTTATGTGGACTACAATTCCTGTACTGCCATATATTGGGAACCGGAAGTGTTTGTTTAGCTCCCATGGTCAGTATGACCGGTACGCCCACAGATGTATTATAATTCTGAAACAGACATTGTAATTAGCTTTATGTGACTTATAATGTGTAAATTAAAGCACATAAACACTCAAGTGATCTGAGATAGTTGTAATTTGCTTTAACTGATAGTTGTGTATATGTACAGTTTCTACGTCAAATGACTCCCTTTTCTTGACTCCTTTTGTATCACAAAAAGTACTGAATTTGCAAATCTGGTATGTCATAAATGTACAGATGTAGCAGTACTGACTATCTGTCTGTCATGTATGTCATAATATGTTCTGATAAATTGAAAATGGGGGACCCTGATGTAAACAAATCTGGTATTGAAAATGGGGGACCCTGATGTAAACAAGACTAAAGTCTCTCTCTGGTCTGCATCCCCTTAACAATTGTGTATTGAGCTGTGCTGTATTGTACCCATTCTGCAATCTGTTAATAAAGTTTTCAATCAATCAATGCATCTATATTTATGATTGTCATACTCACCGGGGACAGCTGTTGTGTTGGGTTGGATCCGTTACGTGTCGTCAGCAACCCGCATCTCGCCACCTCAACTCAACATTTTCCAATAGCAGCGCGCACATACATATACAAATAAAACATATACTACACGTGGATTTCACGCACCCTTGGCCTTGGGTACATTACACTTTACGTTCGCTTATGGATAGTTTAATATAAAATAATAACTTCACGGCGCGCATAGCGTCACGTCATTGCTCCATGCGACGTTCGTGGGTTCTCATTCGCCTCGGAAATAACGCTTTGTAATTCATACAGTATTTTTCCCACGAGCTCTCAATAGCCTGGAATTCCTATACCAGCGTTTTGTTACCGAATGAACGCGCCTGTGCATATGTGAAACGTAAACAAACTGAAACGATAAAACTATACTTCCCCAAATGGCCGTTCCCGTGGGCCGGTGTTCTGCGGAATCCGGAAATTACTATCCTAGTTTGTTCCCGTGAACTGCACTTCAATGTTATTCTTTGTATAACGGTAACTCGTCTCAATGCTCGTCGCGCTATCCGCAGCCGGTTCTTGACTCAATAAAGCAACGCAACGGGTCCTATAATACTTGTGCACATACAAACGAGACTTAAAACAGACAAACAAACATTAATACATATAAGTTAACGTGTGTGTATATCTGACTGTATTGGATCGCTGTTCGTTTAGTCGACCAGCATCTGCTGCGACAAGGCATTTATCCCTTGATATATAACTACACATCGTTATTAAAATCATAACGACCGAACCTGACTTCGAAATTTACCAGCGATATATTAGATTATATATACCTTTTAATCATACTCTCGGCCTCTTAACCTGCGACTAACGTCCTGTTTAATGTACTTTTCCGCGACTGATGTCCCGTTTAATGTACATTTACGTACTCCCGGGACATCGCGTAATCATGTACTAACTAGGACATCGCGTGATCATCTTCCCGCTATCTGTATTGATCAATTGGTTAATTTAATCCAAAATACATCGTTTTCAGGAATGAGATTGTGGGCTTAGTTTGAGGTTGAAACAATGAATATTATGACGCTACTCTGGTAATTTCTAATTATGATTCCATCAGCTTCTCGGTCCTAACTTCCCGCCTCTTTGCAAAGGAATCACAGAACGTTTTTAACAGAGTAGCGTTTTCCAAGGATATCACATCATAATAAGCTCACGTATCTATTTTGTTGCCTATATTTTTAGTCTGCATCAGCTAGACTAGGGGTAGCAATCCAACAACCTGTGTGTGCCTTAGCTTTCGGTCGGCTCCGACTCGACCAGGAATAGCACCTCAACCTTTGTGCCTAAACTTTTGGGAATAGCACTATAACCCATCCTCTCAGAACCGCCTGATAAAGGACCCAGGTGCACGCGCGCCCTGGTAACGATTCTCAATACAGATCAGATATATTAATGCACATTATTCTACTCAGCCATGATCTCAATATTGGACAACATTCTGTAATATTCACCTGGCACAGAGAAAAGCGGGAAGATTTTAATTCCTTCCATACATTTTTGGTCGACCATCCTATTATACTCACTTTTCTCTGTATAGTTGAATGATACAGCACGCCGGGAGGACGCAAAAAGTCCGTCACAAGTTCGTAGACGCCAATTGTGGGATATTTGTGGATATCCTGATGAAGAATGTCTCAGTCAACCGAGGCTTGGATAATAACAAGGTTTATTAACCAAACAGATAGAATACATAGAGAGAATGGCTGAGGCTCTCGCCCCAGGTGATCAGCTGAAATTACCCAGGTAAGAAGCCTGGATAGATCTCAAGAGGAGATCTATATAGTTAACAGGAGGGGGTGTGGTCCCATTTGATAGGTCAGATGGGGGGGGGGGGGGGGGGTACAGGTAATGGGGACACAGGGGAGGGGAGTGTCTTATTCCACAGAGAGGGGGGGGGCACAGGTAAGGGGATATAGGGGTGGGGACTATATTTACATGAGAACATTATATATTATACCACAGAGCATTGTGAATCATATCGTCCCATATCGATGTTAAATGGGGATTACAAGCTGTTCACATCTATACTGACTAGGAGAATGGAGGACATCCTCCCTGACCTGATTCACAAGGACCAGACGGGGTTCATAATAGGCAGACAGACACAGGACAATGTTAGGCGCACTTTGCATGTGATAGAACAGGTGGAAAAACAACAACTCCCGGCAGCCCTAGTGAGCTTAGATGCGGAAAAGGCCTTCGACAGGGTCAGGTGGTCCTTCCTGTTTAGGGTTTTGGAAAGATTTGGATTCGACGAACAATTCATCAGCTGTATAAGAGCTCTATACGACAATCCAAATGCCAGAGTAAAGATTAACGGTAGCTTGTCGGACAGGTTCAAACTGTTCAGAGGGACGCGCCAGGGATGTTGTGCAAACCCCGCCCTCTTCGCGATTTTCGTAGAACCATTAGCCCAAGCCATTAGAGAAAGTAAAGAAATTAAGGGTGTTAGAATAGCAAGGGGGGAACACAGGATAAGCCTTTTCGCGGATGATATTATAATATACCTCCAGAACCCAAATTTGACCTTCCCCAAGTTAATGACCATACTAAATGAGTATGGATGGATGTCAGGATACAAGCTGAATGTCGCGAAAACCCAGATTCTCACTTACAACTTCTCACCCAGTAGTGGAATGAGGAATGACTACAAACTGAACTGGGAAGCTGAATCAATGACCTACCTGGGAGTGATTATCACCAAGGATATGCGCAAATTAGAAGAGGCTAACTACAATAAGATTAATGATAAATTACAGAAGGACTGGTCGAGATGGGCCACACACATGATGGATTTCAGTACCAGAATAGAAGTGATCAAAATGAATATTCTGCCAAGGCTGTTGTATCTCTTTCTCTCACTACCAGTCAAGGTCCCCGACTCCCAATTCATGGCATGGGACAGACAGATCTCTAGGTTCATATGGGCGGGGGGCAGACCTAGGGTGAAATTCAAAACATTGCAAATTGAAAAAGAGGGAGGAGGCCTGACACTACCTAATCTAAAGGAATACTACTATGCAGCCCAGCTGAGGTATGCAGTTTACTGGTGCTCAAGAGCATACAGGGCCAGGTGGAAGGACATAGAGACCCACCTAGGACGTGTCCAACCTCAGGCCAGATTGGGGGGGAAAGAACACACAACTAAACAGGGAAATAATTCAATAGTGGACCACACACTGATGGTTTGGAATGAGGTGGTCAGCAGGCATGCAGTCGTGCACACACGCGGTTACACGCCGTGTTAGTAGGTCACTGAGGCAGAAGTGCGCGCAATGATGTGCACGCGCGCACTCGTCGCGCCGTGTGATAAGTACCGGGCCGTTGTAGAAAGCAATGAAGCTACCCTGCCGACACTTATCACCTAGACTTTGCATAATAATAGGATACCATAGCATAACAACGAGAAGTGTCAAACCAAAATACAAGCCCTGTAGCAATTGGTGGGGGGTTGCTTGATCTGTGGTCAAGCAACCCGACTGGAAGGATGAGACATTAAGTTGTGCTTCAGTCTGAAGGAAACTGTCCTTCTGTAAACTAACTCTAAGTTACATTGTTAATTTAGTTTGTATTTACTTTTCTAGTTTAAGTTAATTCAATTAAAGAAATTGTAACTACAATTACATTTAAAACATTGTTATGCATAATAATCATCTGTTTTGTGCGCGTGTGCACGGTGGCGTGTGGGCAGTTCCGATATTACGACTGCATCACTGGTGGTCAGGAAATACAAATCAAAAGAAGACAGTAGACTTCTGATTTGGCCTTCCCAGACCCCAGGCTTTAGACCGGGAACACTGGACGCCACTTTTGACGGGTGGAGAGATAGAGATATGTACACTTTTAGAGAATCATAACTTCGTGTCTTTTGAGCAATTTAAGAGAAGATTCGACCTGGGAAATGACAATTTGTTTAGATATCTACAGCTGCGACACTTCTATGATACAGAAGTCAAGAATAGGATATCAGTAGGTGGTAACGGGGTGGTGGGAATGATGGAAATGGCGTATACGCAAACTCCAGTGAAAATAGTATCGGAAATGTACTGTGAAAGGGAAATGGAGAATGTCTATGTGAAAATGATGTGAAAATGTGAATTTGGAAAGAAAAAAGAGGAAAATGAACAAAAATAAAGAGTTATAAAAAAAAAACTAGGAGGCCACATGTCTGAGATATATGACAACAACTATGGCGTTGCATGAGGGAGTTGCTTAGGTCCTTTACTCTTCTCCCTTTACATGTTACCGACTTACCGCTGGTTGATATCATCAGAGAACATAATGTAGGTTTCCATAGCTATGCGGATGATACACAACTGTACATATCTGCTGAACCAAATGATACAGCGATTAACGTTAGGTTATGACTATAACCAAGTTCTGTTAATTAGGGGTGACGCTCGGCATCACTCATGCACTGTCCTCGCACGTGCACGCGCACTGAATAAAATTCCACAAATGTACCTTTAATACCAGTATTCGTCTGACCACACCCCTCGTTAGCTTACCTTCATAAGCAGGTGTGTGGTCACCTGCTCTCCTCCTTCCCAAGCTTTCACCACAAGGTGAGGTCAAGGGCTGCAGCTGCGTCGGATGCCGAGCGTCACCCCTAATTAACAGAACTTGGTTATAGTCATAACCTAACGTTCTGTATCATTAGGGGATCCGCTCGGCATCACTCATGCACATAAGGAGGCCGAGCAGAGCCACCGGCCGACAAATACACCCCGCTGAAAGCCCCCCACGACCATCAGAACAGGGAGGGCCGAGCCCCCCCGACCCCCCCTAATGGAGGGCACCCCCCCTATTAGAGGTTTCCCGGAAGGGCGACGGACCCGACCGTGCGAAGAGGCACTCAAGCAACTCAACGCACAGGGTGAGCAGCCGTGGCCTGACCCCACGACTACACACACGCATAACCCGCATGCCACCCGGGAACGAACGGAGGGAACAACCTCGTTACTGCCCCCAGAAACACGGGTCAAGGGCAAACCCAACCCCGTGGCAAGGCCGTAGCAGCGGAGCGCGAAGGAAGGCCCAGACCCACCAAAGGGACTGGACCCCCTGGAACGGGGGCCCGGAGAAGTCCATGATGCCAGCATCAAGACCCCACCAGGTGGGCACGTAGTGACCCCGCCCCCCACATCGCCAGCGTATTCGGACAAAGGCCCCTCAGCCGAGTGGGCCCTGTCCCCCCAATAGTACACCGCCTGGCACACTGACCCTGCAGAACAGGCAGACAGCATGGCCGTAAGCACACAAAAAAGGTTAACCAACGGAAGCAGGCAGCGCACCGGGGAAAACCAGGCAACAGGCTGTTAACCCGAGCCTGGAGACTGCGGACGAGACAGGCGCCAGAGGGGACAGCTGAACACAGCCGCCCCGGCGGAAGGGGCGCATGCTGGCGTTGTTGCATGACCAAGCCTCCATTTAAAAACCCCCACCCAGAGGGGTTGAGGCAGAGAAGGCTGACACGATTGGCAGACGTCATGAACGTGCAGGGGCACCCTCAACCGGTTAACCCGGGAGTTGACACTGCTCCAACACACCAGAGAACCAACCACCTAGTCGTTACCCTATGCGGTGGTTGGTCCCATAACCCCTCAGGAAAAAAACTCCAAAACACACCTGCGGCACTGCCGCAGTACCCGTGTTCCAGTTTCCAACAGGGTTATCCCGGGCCTACGGGTCAACGAAAACATTACTTCGGACCGGGCCCGGTGATACGGGGAGCACAGGGTCCCCTGAGGAGGTCAAAGACCACTCCAACAGGCCCCTCTTCGCCATGCGTAAGAGAAGAGCGCAAGAATGGAAAACCAGCCCCAACACCCCGTACTTGGTATTCCCAGGAGGTCACCCAACCAAGTACTAACCAAGACCAACCTGCGTGGCGGCCGAGATCCGACGAGATCGAGCGTGTACAGGCTGGCACGGCCGTAAGCCATTACGACAGTGTAGAATACAATGCACCCAACAAGGGCTCCATAGCGCTTAACCCTGTGACACCCGGACCGACCTAGCATTTTTCCCCCTGAAAAAAGCCCAAGTCCCTCAGGGTACCAGAACAGCAGATCTGCATCCCCGGCGGACAACGGGTTTAACTGATCCGGACCAGCGTGACCAGAACCAGTCACGTGCCCTAACTACGCCGACATGCCAACTCCAGGAGAAGGGGCAGATATGCGTGTTGATCTTAAACATGAAAAGAAGGCGCCACCCAGACGTTCGGTGCGAACCGCGCCCGGTGGCCCACCCCCAGGGCATGAGACCCTTCTACATATGTCCAGATCCATTCCGTTATCATCCCCTGATATGAACGAGAACCCGTCGACAACCACACAGGTCGTCGGAAGAGGAAAACCCCCATCCCAATTGCTTTTTAAAAACGCTGTTTTAACCCCAAGCAACCAAGGCGCGCCAGTCAGTTGCTTAATGTCCAGCAGAACATCCCGAGCTAGCACTATGTGTGCGTCGGGCATATCCACATCAATAATAGGCTATGTAGACCATCTTATTGAATCCCCAAGGCGCCCAGGGGAACGACAAGAGGGGCGGGATGCAACCAACTCCATGAATGAATGAATGAAAACTTTATTTAACAGATTGCAGAATGGGTACAATACAGTACGGCTCAATACATACAATTGTTAAGGGGATGCAGACCTGAGAAAGACGTTAGTCTTGTTTCCATCAGGGTCCCCCATTTCCAATTCATATAGATTCATCCAACTCTTTATAATAATAAAGAAGAAGCATCAACCGTATGAACCCAACTGCACAGCTGGGAGTAAAAAACTTTTCATTTTTTACATCCAGTCACTCCTTTTGTCAGAGAGAAAAGACCGAACTTTCCCAGAAGCCTTCCCACATGAGTCGTAGTTATGAAAAAGACATGCCAACTGTGAGTCACGTGACCAACTGACTCAAGTTTACACATAAATCGAGCGTAGCAGACCCGCAAGCCCTACGCTCTAACTCGACACCTTAACACCACAACCTTACGCAAAGGTCTTAACTCACGGAAGTTGTCGCCATAGCAACATTGCTATGACGGGGGGAAACCCTGTACACGGCTCCTGTTTGTAATAGGAGTCACGTCAGGACAACCCTCCCCCCCCCCCCCCCCCTCCCTGCCAAGATGTTCGAACGACTCGGCCCTGACTGGCTCAGCAGAATGAGAAAAAATCTCCTAAACCAACCAAGTGGAAAAGAGGGGTTTATTCGACACCCCCTCACAAAAAAACCTTTTTCCCTACACACAATAACAACTGTAGCATTTTGAAAACCTTCGGTAGAATGCCAATGTATAGCGTAAGTTAATACAATGCCCGCTACCCACAAATGTGAACAGGATTTATAACAAAACAAGTCGTATGTGTTATGGTTTGTAACCGACCCCAATCGCACAACACAAGACAGGTATGAGAGTAAGCCAAAACAGGGCATTTATTTCTTACATAACAAAAAGCGGCACAGTCCCTTTAAGGGAGAACACAAAAAACACTAGAGTCAAAGAATATGAAAAATGCGGCACTGTGCCTTTAAGAGGCGAACAGGCTAAGGGACTAAGGCTAAGGGACAGGGCCAGGGCAAAATGTCAAGGACCAGGACCAGGGGCACTGGAGAGGGGGACAGGGACAGAGGCCCGGAGAGGCGGGCTGGAGACAGGGACAGAGAACAGGGTTAAGGCCTTGGACAGGGCGAGGGCCAGAGCTGCTTAGAGGGATGACAGGGTTCCGACGGCGGAGGCCTGGCACGGGAACAGGGGCCCGACGGCGGAGGCCTGGCACGGGGACCAGGGGCCGACGGCGGAGGCCTGGCACGGAGATCTTCCTCGGATGCTGCAGACGGGCAGTGCAGAACACAGGGGTCCCAGGGGACCGGGGCGAAGAGACGCATCCTCCCGTGGAACTAGGAAGCGATGCGCGCCGGCTTGACGTCTGGAGTGGGAGCGCGCCGGCTTGACGTCTGGAGTGGCAGCGCGCCGGCTTGACGTCTGGAGTGGGAACACCATTCCAGGCCTGGCACGGAGATCCCCCTCGGATGCTGCAGACGGGCAGCGCAGAACACAGGGGTCCCAGGGGACCGGGGCGAAGAGACGCATCCTCCCGTGGAATTAG
Organism: Notolepis coatsorum; assembly: GCF_963971535.1. NCBI lineage: Eukaryota > Metazoa > Chordata > Actinopteri > Aulopiformes > Paralepididae > Notolepis > Notolepis coatsorum. Next base: position 57,014,162 of record NC_140173.1, on the reverse strand, counting down.
GAAGCGATGCGCGCCGGCTTGACGTCTGGAGTGGGAACACTGGAAAACCTCCCGTAGAGAATTAGAGAGCATAGACGGCATCCCACTCCAGGCAAACGGCGACAGGTGGTGAAGTACAGGGGTGGCACGACGTCTCACGCCGGAGACGCGGCAGTAGATTGTAGTAACAAGAACGACCCGACCAGGACTGGAGGGGAGGTCCAGGTATTTAAAGCCCTCTGGGGCGCTAATCATAAACTATGACAGCTGCGAAGGTAGTCCAAGGGTGGGGGCTGGAGAAGAGTAGAGGAGAGTAAATCATCGCAAGGGTGGGGGCTGGTGAAGGAGAGTAGACAGGGAAAGTCCAAAGGTGGGGGCTGGTGAGGTGAGGAGACAGGGAATAAAGGTCCAGGGAACAGGCGAATCCTCACAGTACCTCCCCCTCCACGGGAGCCACCGGGCGACCCAAAAAATCAGACAGCGGGGCAGGGGACATGATAAAGCAACAAACAAAAAAGAAACTGGGCCATGCTAGCAGGGGAAGCTACACCTAAAGTGGGGCTAGCAGAGGGACTGGGTAGCTGCCAGAGCATTGCTAGCTACAGGGCCTATGCTAGCTGTACTGCTACAAAAGCATAGAGGCTGCGCTAGCTGCCGGAGCTAGGCTAGCAGACAGGGCTGGACTAGCAAGGAGAACAAGCTAGCTGGAAGGACAGTCCTAGCTGTGGGGAACAGGGTAGCTAACAGGGGAGCTAACAAAGGAGTCAACATGGGAACTAACAGGGGAACTAACAGGGGAACTAGAGGGAGCTAGAGGGAACTAGAGTGGGTTAGAGGGAACTAGAGGGAACTAACAGGGGCTAACTCACATACACTGTCTGTGCTGGCTGGGGTCGTCGACGGGTCGGGTCGTACTGTTATGGTTTGTAACCGACCCCAATCGCACAACACAAGACAGGTATGAGAGTAAGCCAAAACAGGGCATTTATTTCTTACATAACAAAAAGCGGCACAGTCCCTTTAAGGGAGAACACAAAAACACTAGAGTCAAAGAATATGAAAAATGCGGCACTGTGCCTTTAAAGGGGAACTATTTTACTATTTCTTTCACTATTTGGGCACTTTTACACAATTCCTGTGAGTCTATGGAACATCTCTGTAATATATATATTTTTTTTATTCATTGTTTTGTATTTCTAATCAAGTCCTCAAAAACAGCATTTTTCTACCTCAAGATCTCGAGCTGTTTTGAGCCTGGGACGCAGGTGCAGGTGCCACCTAAACCACTGTGCAGCGTCGTCGCCGCCTGAACATTAACATGCAGCAGTGACTATATGACATCACATATAGGCACATTTTCAAACGACTCAGTTCAGTGAGGGTGAATATTGTGAGAGGAGAATTGGAAGAATGCACCAATATGAGAATTTTGAGACATAGATCATATTAATATAAGTTCACATAGCTAGGAAACAATGCTAAACACTCAAAAAGGCCATTTATAAGATAGTTCCCCTTTAAGAGGCGAACAGGCTAAGGGACTAAGGCTAAGGGACAGGGCCAGGGCAAAATGTCAAGGACCAGGACCAGGGGCACTGGAGAGGGGGACAGGGACAGAGGCCCGGAGAGGCGGGCTGGAGACAGGGACAGAGAACAGGGTTAAGGCCTTGGACAGGGCGAGGGCCAGAGCTGCTTACAGGGATGACAGGGTTCCGACGGCGGAGGCCTGGCACGGGAACAGGGGCCCGATGGCGGAGGCCTGGCACGGGGACCAGGGGCCCGACGGCGGAGGCCTGGCACGGAGATCTTCCTCGGATGCTGCAGACGGGCAGCGCAGAACACAGGGGTCCCAGGGGACCGGGGCGAAGAGACGCATCCTCCCGTGGAACTAGGAAGCGATGCGCGCCGGCTTGACGTCTGGAGTGGGAGCGCGCCGGCTTGACGTCTGGAGTGGGAGCGCATCCTGCTGATGAGGCCGAGGTGGTTCCTCGACATCTTCGAACAAGGCGTCCCAAGGAGCCATTTCTCCCCCCTCCGGTGTTTCCTGGATAGGAGGGATACTCGCCTCCACAGGACCTTCAAACAAGAATCCGTCCGACTCTTCCATGAAATCCTCAGTTTCCATCGGACATGTAGAGCCCGACGCATCCTCGCTGGTCTCCAGCAATTCCCCAAACCCAGGCCGTTCGCGCCTGCATGCCACCATCTTGCGACGTGAACGGGCAGACGCGAAAAGTTTGCGTCGCAAATCCTCCGGACCCAAAACAACCGGCCGTTCAACAACGGACGATTCCCTGGAACCAGAGTCGAGATCATGCCATCGCCGGAGCGACGGCACCGATATCTCGGCTCCTCGGAGAGGCAAACTACCCATCGGCTGCCTCCTGGGCTGGGTCGGCAACCACGAAAGTGGCAGCAGCCCCGCACCAAAACGCACGACGGAGGCGGGAATGGAGAACCGCTGGTGAAGAGTGGGTCTACTCTCCGAAGAAGACATTATGACTTAGCTTTTTCCTTTGAACAGTTATGAGAGAAGAAAAAACTAAGCACAATGTAAACTCGTCACAACTCTTTTCAACTAACAACACGTCCGAGGCACTTCCTTGTGGTGAAAGCGAGATGGAGGAGAGCAGGTGACCACACACCTGCTTATGAAGGTAAGCTAACGAGGGGTGTGGTCAGACGAATACTGGTATTAAAGGTACATTTGTGGAATTGTATTCAGTGCGCGTGCACGTGCGAGGACAGTGCATGAGTGATGCCGAGTGGATCCCCTAATGATACAGAACTCCATTACAGAGTGCTTACTGGCAATAAATAAATGGACGAGTAAGAACTTCCTGAAACTAAACGAGAACAAAACTGAAATTCTAATTATCGGCCCCAAAACTAAAAAATAAACGTTAATAAAGAACCTGGGAGGACTAACCCCTTGGATCAAATCTGAGGTCACTAGTCTCGGGGTTATCATAGATTCAGAACTGAACTTCAATTCTCATATTAACAAAGTGACGAAAACATCGTTCTTCCATCTCAGAAATATAGCAAAAGTACGACCATTTATTAATCAAAACGATGCTGAGAAGCTAATTCATGCATTCATATCTAGCCGGTTAGACTACTGTAATCCACTTTTCATGGGTCTCCCTAAGAAAACCACAGAGAGGCTTCAGTTAATCCAAAACTCTGCAGCCCAACTGCTAACTAGAACCAAAAGGAGAGAGCACATTAGTCCATTCTTAGCTGCTTTACACCGGCTTCCTGTAACATTTAGAATTCACTTTAAGGTCCTTCTCCTTACATACAAAGCTCTAAATGGACAGGGACCTAGCTATATCGCCAACACTCTAATAAATTACAGGCCAGAAAGAACACTGCGATCATCAGCTACTGGACTACTAGAGACTCCCAGAAACAGTCAAAAGAGGATCGGTAATGCAGCCTTTATCAACTATGCCCCAAAACTGTGGAATAAACTACCCCAAAACATCAGTTGTGTCTGCCTTGTGTTGTGTCTGCCTTGTGTTGTGTCTGCCTTGTGTTGTGTCTGCATTGTGTCTGCCTTGTGTTGTGTCTGCCTTGTGTCTGCCTTGTGTTGTGTCTGCCTTGTGTCTGCCTTGTGTTGTGTCTGCCTTGTGTCTGCCTTGTGTTGTGTCTGCCTTGTGTTGTGTCTGCCTTGTGTCTGCCTTGCGTCTGCCTTGTGTTGTGTCTGCCTTGTGTTGTGTCTGCCTTGTGTTGTGTCTGCCTTGTGTCTGCCTTGTGTTGTGTCTGCCTTGTGTCGTGTCTGCCTTGTGTCGTGTCTGCCTTGTGTCGTGTCTGCCTTGTGTCTGCCTTGTGTTGTGTCTGCCTTGTGTTGTGTCTGCCTTGTGTCTGCCTTGTGTCGTGTCTGCCTTGTGTCGTGTCTGCCTTGTGTTGTGTCTGCCTTGTGTCGTGTCTGCCTTGTGTCGTGTCTGCCTTGTGTCTGCCTTGTGTCTGCCTTGTGTTGTGTCTGCCTTGTGTTGTGTCTGCCTTGTGTTGTGTCTGCCTTGTGTTGTGTCTGCCTTGTGTTGTGTCTGCCTTGTGTCTGCCTTGTGTCGTGTCTGCCTTGTGTTGTGTCTGCCTTGTGTTGTGTCTGCCTTGTGTTGTGTCTGCCTTGTGTCTGCCTTGTGTTGTGTCTGCCTTGTGTCTGCCTTGTGTTGTGTCTGCCTTGTGTCTGCCTTGTGTTGTGTCTGCCTTGTGTCGTGTCTGCCTTGTGTCGTGTCTGCCTTGTGTTGTGTCTGCCTTGTGTCTGCCTTGTGTTGTGTCTGCCTTGTGTCGTGTCTGCCTTGTGTTGTGTCTGCCTTGTGTCTGCCTTGTGTTGTGTCTGCCTTGTGTCTGCCTTGTGTTGTGTCTGCCTTGTGTCGTGTCTGCCTTGTGTTGTGTCTGCCTTGTGTTGTGTCTGCCTTGTGTTGTGTCTGCCTTGTGTCTGCCTTGTGTTGTGTCTGCCTTGTGTTGTGTCTGCCTTGTGTCTGCCTTGTGTCTGCCTTGTGTTGTGTCTGCCTTGTGTCGTGTCTGCCTTGTGTTGTGTCTGCCTTGTGTCGTGTCTGCCTTGTGTTGTGTCTGCCTTGTGTTGTGTCTGCCTTGTGTCTGCCTTGTGTCTGCCTTGTGTTGTGTCTGCCTTGTGTTGTGTCTGCCTTGTGTTGTGTCTGCCTTGTGTTGTGTCTGCCTTGTGTTGTGTCTGCCTTGTGTTGTGTCTGCCTTGTGTCTGCCTTGTGTTGTGTCTGCCTTGTGTCGTGTCTGCCTTGTGTTGTGTCTGCCTTGTGTCGTGTCTGCCTTGTGTCTGCTTTGTGTTGTGTCTGCCTTGTGTTGTGTCTGCCTTGTGTTGTGTCTGCCTTGTGTTGTGTCTGCCTTGTGTTGTGTCTGCCTTGTGTTGTGTCTGCCTTGTGTCTGCCTTGTGTTGTGTCTGCCTTGTGTCGTGTCTGCCTTGTGTTGTGTCTGCCTTGTGTCGTGTCTGCCTTGTGTTGTGTCTGCCTTGTGTTGTGTCTGCCTTGTGTCTGCCTTGTGTCTGCCTTGTGTTGTGTCTGCCTTGTGTTGTGTCTGCCTTGTGTTGTGTCTGCCTTGTGTTGTGTCTGCCTTGTGTTGTGTCTGCCTTGTGTCGTGTCTGCGTTGTGTCTGCCTTGTGTCTGCCTTGTGTCGTGTCTGCCTTGTGTTGTGTCTGCCTTGTGTTGTGTCTGCCTTGTGTCGTGTCTGCGTTGTGTCTGCCTTGTGTCTGCCTTGTGTTGTGTCTGCCTTGTGTCGTGTCTGCCTTGTGTCGTGTCTGCCTTGTGTCGTGTCTGCCTTGTGTTGTGTCTGCCTTGTGTCGTGTCTGCCTTGTGTCGTGTCTGCCTTGTGTTGTGTCTGCCTTGTGTTGTGTCTGCCTTGTGTCGTGTCTGCCTTGTGTTGTGTCTGCCTTGTGTTGTGTCTGCCTTGTGTCTGCCTTGTGTTGTGTCTGCCTTGTGTTGTGTCTGCCTTGTGTCGTGTCTGCCTTGTGTCGTGTCTACCTTGTGTTGTGTCTGCCTTGTGTTGTGTCTGCCTTGTGTTGTGTCTGCCTTGTGTTGTGTCTGCCTTGTGTCGTGTCTGCCTTGTGTTGTGTCTGCCTTGTGTTGTGTCTGCCTTGTGTTGTGTCTGCCTTGTGTCGTGTCTGCCTTGTGTCGTGTCTACCTTGTGTTGTGTCTGCCTTGTGTTGTGTCTGCCTTGTGTTGTGTCTGCCTTGTGTTGTGTCTGCCTTGTGTTGTGTCTGCCTTGTGTCTGCCTTGTGTCGTGTCTGCCTTGTGTTGTGTCTGCCTTGTGTCTGCATTGTGTTGTGTCTGCCTTGTGTTGTGTCTGCCTTGTGTCTGCATTGTGTCGTGTCTGCCTTGTGTCGTGTCTGCCTTGTGTCTGCCTTGTGTTGTGTCTGCCTTGTGTCGTGTCTGCCTTGTGTTGTGTCTGCCTTGTGTCTGTCTTGTGTCGTGTCTGCCTTGTGTTGTGTCTGCCTTGTGTTGTGTCTGCCTTGTGTCGTGTCTGCCTTGTGTCATGTCTGCCTTGTGTTGTGTCTGCCTTGTGTCGTGTCTGCGTTGTGTCTGCCTTGTGTCTGCCTTGTGTTGTGTCTGCCTTGTGTCGTGTCTGCCTTGTGTTGTGTCTGCCTTGTGTCTGCCTTGTGTCGTGTCTGCGTTGTGTCTGCCTTGTGTTGTGTCTGCCTTGTGTTGTGTCTGCCTTGTGTCGTGTCTGCCTTGTGTCTGCCTTGTGTCGTGTCTGCGTTGTGTCTGCCTTGTGTTGTGTCTGCCTTGTGTTGTGTCTGCCTTGTGTCTGCCTTGTGTCTGCCTTGTGTCTGCCTTTTGTCGTGTCTGCCTTGTGTTGTGTCTGCCTTGTGTTGTGTCTGCCTTGTGTTGTGTCTGCCTTGTGTTGTGTCTGCCTTGTGTCGTGTCTGCCTTGTGTCTGCCTTGTGTTGTGTCTGCCTTGTGTTGTGTCTGCCTTGTGTTGTGTCTGCCTTGTGTTGTGTCTGCCTTGTGTCTGCCTTGTGTCTGCCTTGTGTTGTGTCTGCCTTGTGTTGTGTCTGCCTTGTGTCATGTCTGCCTTGTGTTGTGTCTGCCTTGTGTTGTGTCTGCCTTGTGTCTGCCTTGTGTCTGCCTTGTGTTGTGTCTGCCTTGTGTCTGCCTTGTGTTGTGTCTGCCTTGTGTTGTGTCTGCCTTGTGTTGTGTCTGCCTTGTGTCGTGTCTGCCTTGTGTCTGCCTTGTGTCGTGTCTGCCTTGTGTTGTGTCTGCCTTGTGTCTGCCTTGTGTCTGCCTTGTGTTGTGTCTGCCTTGTGTCATGTCTGCCTTGTGTCGTGTCTGCCTTGTGTCTGCCTTGTGTCTGCCTTGTGTCTGCCTTGTGTTGTGTCTGCCTTGTGTTGTGTCTGCCTTGTGTCGTGTCTGCCTTGTGTCTGCCTTGTGTCTGCCTTGTGTTGTGTCTGCCTTGTGTTGTGTCTGCCTTGTGTTGTGTCTGCCTTGTGTCGTGTCTGCCTTGTGTCTGCCTTGTGTCTGCCTTGTGTTGTGTCTGCCTTGTGTTGTGTCTGCCTTGTGTTGTGTCTGCCTTGTGTTGTGTCTGCCTTGTGTCGTGTCTGCCTTGTGTCTGCCTTGTGTTGTGTCTGCCTTGTGTTGTGTCTGCCTTGTGTCGTGTCTGCCTTGTGTCTGCCTTGTGTTGTGTCTGCCTTGTGTTGTGTCTGCCTTGTGTCTGCCTTGTGTTGTGTCTGCCTTGTGTTGTGTCTGCCTTGTGTTGTGTCTGCCTTGTGTCGTGTCTGCCTTGTGTCTGCCTTGTGTCGTGTCTGCGTTGTGTCATGTCTGCCTTGTGTCGTGTCTGCCTTGTGTCTGCCTTGTGTCTGCCTTGTGTTGTGTCTGCCTTGTGTCGTGTCTGCCTTGTGTTGTGTCTGCCTTGTGTTGTGTCTGCCTTGTGTTGTGTCTGCCTTGTGTCATGTCTGCCTTGTGTCGTGTCTGCCTTGTGTCTGCCTTGTGTCTGCCTTGTGTTGTGTCTGCCTTGTGTCGTGTCTGCCTTGTGTTGTGTCTGCCTTGTGTTGTGTCTGCCTTGTGTTGTGTCTGCCTTGTGTTGTGTCTGCCTTGTGTCGTGTCTGCCTTGTGTTGTGTCTGCCTTGTGTCGTGTCTGCCTTGTGTCTGCCTTGTGTCTGCCTTGTGTTGTGTCTGCCTTGTGTTGTGTCTGCCTTGTGTTGTGTCTGCCTTGCGTTGTGTCTGCCTTGTGTCGTGTCTGCCTTGTGTCTGCCTTGTGTTGTGTCTGCCTTGTGTTGTGTCTGCCTTGTGTCGTGTCTGCCTTGTGTTGTGTCTGCCTTGGTCCTTGTGGACCAAGGTCGAACCAGAGAGCTGTGGAGTCGAAGGCCCTCTGGGAGATAAGAGTGGCGAGCGGCTTCCCCTACCCGCAATCCCTACCTCCCCCACCCAGGACTTGGCTTGTGCACTCCCCCCCACCTCCCCCCCCCCCCTTCCTCTGCATTGGCGCTGCACTGTCGGCTGCCTCGTGTGAGGGATCACCCCCCCCCCCCTACAGCCCTGTAACAACCCCAACCCACTCCCCCCTCCTTCCGTAAATGGCGCTGCCTATGACGGCTGCCAGTCTGTTTGCGGTGGTGAATATGCATATGTTTGTCTCAAGGCTCTGTACCATTATTACTATCTAAAATGTAATAATTGTGGAATATTACTCTAATGAGCTGTATGTGTATGATCCAAGCGTCCTATGATCCTCATAGGAGCATAACAGAAAAAAGCATTCCATGTGAAGGTATTCTGTATCTTTGCATGTCAACTAATAAAGAAACTTGAACTTGAACTTGTCTGCCTTGTGTTGTGTCTGCCTTGTGTTGTGTCTGCCTTGTGTCTGCCTTGTGTTGTGTCTGCCTTGTGTCTGCCTTGTGTCTGCCTTGTGTTGTGTCTGCCTTGTGTCGTGTCTGCCTTGTGTTGTGTCTGCCTTGTGTTGTGTCTGCCTTGTGTCGTGTCTGCCTTGTGTCTGCCTTGTGTTGTGTCTGCCTTGTGTTGTGTCTGCCTTGTGTCTGCCTTGTGTTGTGTCTGCCTTGTGTCTGCCTTGTGTTGTGTCTGCCTTGTGTCTGCCTTGTGTTGTGTCTGCCTTGTGTTGTGTCTGCCTTGTGTCGTGTCTGCCTTGTGTTGTGTCTGCCTTGTGTCTGCCTTGTGTTGTGTCTGCCTTGTGTCTGCCTTTTGTTGTGTCTGCCTTGTGTCTGCCTTGTGTCGTGTCTGCCTTGTGTTGTGTCTGCCTTGTGTCTGCCTTGTGTTGTGTCTGCCTTGTGTCTGCCTTGTGTCGTGTCTGCCTTGTGTCTGCCTTGTGTTGTGTCTGCCTTGTGTTGTGTCTGCCTTGTGTCTGCCTTGTGTTGTGTCTGTCTTGTGTCTGCCTTGTGTTGTGTCTGCCTTGTGTTGTGTCTGCCTTGTGTCTGCATTGTGTGGTGTCTGCTGTATATTCCCAATCTTACCAAATTATCCAGTGTCTCACCCTTGGCTCCAGCTGGCTCCATCATAGAGGGACTTGAATGTCTGCATCTAATTCTAAACCTTGATGTTGGTTCAAGAGAACCAAACCCTCCTGCCTCCAGGCCATGGTTTGGCTCTACACCACAGACTGAGCCCTGCCCTCCACAGTTACCTCCATCAAGCACCAAACTGACCGTTGCACCACGCGGTCTTGACCTCTCCCTCCCCTGGCTACCAAATGGTAGAAGACCGTCCCTCCTATACTGCCCTGCAGAAGCTAACCGCAGTACCTACGTGAACAGTGACTAGCCAGTGATTTTGTAGTTACTGCAATTCTTTATACCCTTTTCTCTAAAACAGAGCAAGATTGGGCGGTCAGGTGGCGTAACGGAGATTGCGTTCGTCACCAACCCCGGAGACGCTCGATTCGCCTGTTCGAATCCAGCTCACAGCTCCGGGGTTGTCACCAGCTTGGCTTTCCGTTCACACTAATACAATTGGCAGTATTAGAGGGTGGGAGAAGCTGGCGGGGTGGGTCCGGGTCGTTGTAAACAGCGACTCATACAGTTCGGTCGGGGCGCCTGCTAAGCGCGGATAGGATCTAAGTGGGATAGTGTGATCCTTCCACACGCTACGCCCTCTCAGTGAGAATCCGCGCTGCCAGGTGAAAAGAAGCGGTTGATTGGCTGGACGTGTGTTGGAGGAAGCACGTGGTAGCCTCCACTCTCCCAGACCAACTGTGGGGGGTAAGTGCGCAGCGACCAGGAAGGGGATTGGGAATTGGCATAACGACTAACATTGGGATGGGAGAAAATTGGAGGAAAAAGGAGGGGGGAAAAGATAAATAAAAAAATAAAAATAAAAACAGAGCAAGATTGAACGCTTCGTCACAAGATAAAACAGATATTGAGAAATGCATAATCTAATTTAGTAAAAGCATAGTAGGCTAAGTAGGTCAAACAAGCCAAATGGATGCATGACGTCTCCACAATTCTCCTCACAGGTACATCCATCTGAGTCTCAGTCACACACACATACACACACACATATGCATACAAACACACACACACACACACACACACACATATGCATACAAACACACACACATATGCATACAAACACACACTTGGCTGAAGTCATTATCCTTGCCTTTCACTTATACATGTGTCGCTGCATCTGTCATTCCCTACACAGAAGTTTAGTGGTAAAAAAAAATTATAAACGACACAGATATACCGACGTCATGATGCAATTAAAAATATATACATCCACTTGAAGGGAAATTCTACCCTAAAAGATAATCCACATGCGTAATTTCTATACAGCTATACAGTTTTGATCTGTATCAAATTTGATTTGATTTGAATATGAACAAGTCTCTCCTGAACACCAGAGAGGAAAGTGATGATGTCATCAAGAGACTAATGCTGGAGCTGCTCCATAGAGAGTGAATAATGGAACGATTCCCAGGACACTATGGCAGTAACCATGGTGATTTCCAGGACACTATGGCAGTAACCATGGTGATTCCCAGGACACTATGGTAGTAACCATGGTGATTCCCAGGACACTATGGCAGTAACCATGGTGATTCCAAGGACACTATGACAGTAACCAGGATGATTCCCAGGACACTATGACAGTAACCATGGCGATTCCCAGGACACTATGGCAGTAACCAGGATGATTCCCAGGACACTATGGCAGTAACCAGGATGATTCCCAGGACACTATGGCAGTAACCATGGTGATTCCCAGGACACTATGGCAGTAACCATGGTGATTCCCAGGACACTATGGCAGTAACCATGGCGATTCCCAGGACACTATGGCAGTAACCATGGTGATTCCCAGGACACTATGGCAGTAACCAGGATGATTCTCCTGGGAAATGGGTGCATTTTCATTCAGAGCCGTACAGTAAATAAAACTCACTCAAACAAAACTTCCACAAGTCACTAATTCACTTTAAATGGAACATCTTCAAAAAGGTGTGACTTAACCCGTTGGTAGTGTGGCAGTAAAAGGGTTAATGACATAACAAATTATTTGTGCGTACGAGTAGACAAGTGGCTGCACTGCAGTGGCGGCTGCTGACCAAATATTTTGGTGAAGCACAAATTATTATATTATATGTTAAATTATATTTTTAAAACATCCCCCAATGTGTGTGGCAGTGATGGCTGTGAGTTAAAAATATTGGGGAGGACGGGAGAGATAAAAAAAAATGTAATAAAGAAGTACAGACACACAGTGTGGTTATGAAGACAGCAGACAGACACTACAGTTAAAGACAACAGGCACTAGTAATAAATACCTTGGAGTAACTCTTGACACACACGCCTCACTTACAAACATCACGAGAGAGGAGGAGGAGGAGGAGGGAAGAGGAGGAGGAGAGGGAGAGGAGGAGAGGGGAGGAGGAGGAGGAGGAGGAGGAGGGGAGAGGAGAGGAGGAGAGGAGAGGAGGGGGAGAGGAGGAGGAGGAGAGGAGGAGGGGAGGAGAGAGAGGGAGGAGGGAAAGGAAGAGGAGGAAGAGGGAGAGGAAGAGGAGGAGGAGAGATGTTGTACAGAATGCACATCACTCAGCACTATATAGAACTGAACGACACACACACGCGTGTGCACACACACACACACACACACACGCACACACACACACACACACACACACACACACACACACACACACACACACACACACACACACACACACACACACACACACACACACACACACACACACACACACACACACACATACACACACACACACACACACACACTCACACACAGAGGCCAGGCCACAGCGGACCAAAATAAATCGCTCGTTACCGACAGAAAGGCAGAAAGCATACCAATGCACGCAGTAAAATACAGCCAATTAATTCATAATCAACACAGACCCGCCCCACACAGCTACTAAATATTAAAAAAAAATTATTTCACTCACCATTGACGACGTTACAGGAAATAGTGTCCCTCGTAAATAGACTCCCTCCCATCTGATCACTTGTAAATTAAATCCATCCTTCGATATTTTCTGATGAAAAAGGTATCCATTCGTCTTCCCCAGCCAGCCCACTCAGAGCGAGCCTAAGTCGGCCCGTCTGACCTGGTAGTCCGATAACCTTGGTTGTGGGGGTCTATCTTGGTAGGTTTCAATGCAACTCCCGGTTCTCCCTGGCCACAGGTAAACACATGTTTCGCGAATCCTCCCCCAAACTCCTTATACTATCTCCGATTACTGGAGATCACTGGTGATGACATCATCACAGTCACGCTGCGGTCCTAATGTTGGCGCAAAGTTTAATTTAGCCTACTGTGTTGTTACAGCTGTACTGTATTGTACCCATTCTGCAATCTGTTAATAAAATTGTCAATCAATCAATCAATCAAACAGCCGGAGAACTTGATGACATCATCACAGTCACGAAGCTCTTCTCTGATTTGAGTGTCAGAACATTGAGGGCTGTCAATCATTCAATCCCCGTTCGTGAGTGGCGTGCGCAAAAATGCACGGGCGGGGCTTAGATGACTCAAATAGCCTATTTTGATTGGATAATAATCAACTAAGATCAACCCGTGCAGAAAAGTTGCACTATAGTGATTGACAGCTAGCCATTACTGCAGTTATGTGATGAGCAGGCCTGATGAGAGAGCTCAGAGCTGTCACTTGGCCATTTTTGAAGAAGAAAAAAAATTCAATGGCATTTTTTTTACAGAGGAAAACATTTCTAATAAAATAATAATAATAATAATAATAATAATAATAATAATAATAATAATAATAATAATAATAATAATAATAATAATAATAATAATAATAATAATAATAATAATAATAATAATAATAATAATAATAATAATAATAATAATAATAATAATAATAATAATAATAATAATAATAATAATAATAATAATAATAATAATAATAATAATAATAATAATAATAATAATAATAATAATAATAATAATAATTAAAAAAAAATATATATATGTAAATTTATAATAATTATGAGTGAATTTCTGCCTCAGGTGTTGTCATTGAATAACCTCCACTGCTGCACTGTGAACGCCATTGTTCACATACTAGCCTGCGTATTTTGTGTTGTACCTGGAGGATTGAAAGGTCTATCCACTAGGGGGCAGATCAGGGCTGAATCCTCCCTGGCCGACACATCTCGCTGGACACGTAGCATTAATTTCTGAGGACGTGCACAAAGTACGCTCCAAAAGGACGCAGGATTGCACACACAAACTCGTCGACAGACAGACAGACAGACAGACAGACAGACAGACAGACAGACAGACAGACAGACAGACAGACAGACAGACAGACAGACAGACAGACAGACAGACAGACAGACAGACAGACAGACAGACAGACAGACAGACAGACAGACAGACAGACAGACAGACAGACAGACAGACAGACAGACAGACAGACAGACAGACAGACAGACAGACAGACAGACAGACAGACAGACAGACAGACAGACAGACAGACAGACAGACAGACAGACAGACAGACAGACAGACAGACAGACAGACAGACAGACAGACAGACAGACAGACAGACAGACAGACAGACAGACAGACAGACAGACAGACAGACAGACAGACAGACAGACAGACAGACAGACAGACAGACAGACAGACAGACAGACAGACAGACAGACAGACAGACAGACAGACAGACAGACAGACAGACAGACAGACAGACAGACAGACAGACAGACAGACAGACAGACAGACAGACAGACAGACAGACAGACAGACAGACAGACAGACAGACAGACAGACAGACAGACAGACAGACAGACAGACAGACAGACAGACAGACAGACAGACAGACAGACAGACAGACAGACAGACAGACAGACAGACAGACAGACAGACAGACAGACAGACAGACAGACAGACAGACAGACAGACAGACAGACAGACAGACAGACAGACAGACAGACAGACAGACAGACAGACAGACAGACAGACAGACAGACAGACAGACAGACAGACAGACAGACAGACAGACAGACAGACAGACAGACAGACAGACAGACAGACAGACAGACAGACAGACAGACAGACAGACAGACAGACAAACTCGTATTTAAAAGCAAGTATACCGAGACCCTTAGGGAGACGGTTGTCTAAGTTTATACTGACTCAACTGTCCAACATCATTATAATAGATTATATTATATATTATAATGTATTACATTATATTGTATTAGATTAGATTAGATTAAATGTATTGTCATTATACAGAACAAGTACAGTACAACAAAAAGAAGTTTGGCATCCAACCAGACTGCAAATGTAATATACAGTAAAAGTGCAATAGTAATATACAATGTACAGGTGATTAAATTGGATAAAAAAATATATAAATTAGCACTACTGAGTATAGTGCTAATCAGATGTATGTACAGATTTGTAGTATTAATATGTACAGGTATAAATGTGATACAGGTATAAAGACACAGTGGTAGTAAATATCATACTGAGCAGCAGCATAACTAGTATGAGTAGGTAAGGGATATGTACAGATATAGATATAGTATCTGGAGA
>NC_140173.1:56987395-56992395 GCF_963971535.1 Notolepis coatsorum | reverse complement strand
TTTTTTTTGTTGATCGGATCGGGAAAGATCGGTATCGGTAGATACTCAAAATCACATGATCGGGATCGGATCGGGAGCAAAAAAACGTGATCGGGACATACCTAGTTAGGACATTTACTATACATTGGAGGGGGTTGGCTTAGGACATTTACAGGGGCCAGTTTCGAATTGCAGTCTCCCGTAGGTGCTCTTTGAGAGTGGTTTTGAAAGTGGGTAGTGATTCACATTTACAGCTTTGGGTAGGGCATTCCACATTGATGTGGCATAATTGCGAAACGTGTTTAGTCCCTTGTTTTAGCCGAATCTGGGTTTAACATGATTTGTGGAGCTCCCTCTGGTGTTGTGGTTGTGGTATTCTCTGACCTTTGGGAAGTATTTTGACATGTACATGGGTACCTTAGTCGTGTAGTGTATCTTGTAGACCAGGCCCATTGCAAGTTGCTGTACTCTGTCTTCTACTCTAAGCCATCCTAGGTAGTCAAAGTGGGCAGGGGTGAGGTGGGTTCTAGGAGTAAGGTCAAGTAGTAGTCTGACCAGTTTGTTTTGTGATGTTTGTAATCTTGTTTTTAGCGCCTTTGAGGTGCTTTGGTACCATGAGGTGCAAGCATAGTCGTAGTACCCTTGAATGAATGCTCCTGCCAGAGTCTTCAGGGTATTCTTGTTTACCAGAGAGGAGATCCGGTACAAGAATCTAGTTTGTTGGTTGACTTTTTTAACTTCTAACCTCTCACATTATGAAAACCATGGAGAGGTTGGTCCTGTAGCAACTCCGCCCGGCAATCAAACACCACCTAGACCCACTCCAGTTAGCCTACCAGCCCCTGGCTGTGGATCTGGGGAGGAGGAGGAGTACACCTGTGACCCCTGTTTCCATCAGGGGGGTGGATGTGGACATGGTTGAGGACTACAAATACCTCGGAGTCCACATCGACAACAAACTGAACGGGTCAAAACATGCAGAGGCACTCTACAAGAAGGGCCAGAGCAATGGGCAATCCGGTGGCCTAAGGGAGGGAGTCATACGCGGAGGATGTGTCAATGGAACACAGGCCTGTACGACTCTCTGGGAGAGGGGGAAAAAGGGGATTTTTATTTGTATATATATATGTTTTTAAGCTCGGCTCTCAACGGCTCTCTATTGTAGCTTCGCACTCCAGAAGCATTACCAAAAACTACACTACAACATGTATAGATTATGGCTAGTTTGAATATATTGATATGGAACACTGGTGGGATAAATAAACAACACAAACGCAAAAGCGTGCTCACACTGATGAAAAAGGAACATGTGGACGTGGCTCTACTAAGCGAAACGCACATTTTAGAGGAAGACATAGATACGTTAGCGGACTACACATATCATAATATTAGTCACTCTTCTTTTGGTACGAGAACTCGAGGTGTAGCCATAGTCGTTAGACGTAAGTTAAATATTGAATTAAAGGGAGTATGGTCGGATGCGGAAGGGCGTATAACTATAGCTAGGATTGTACACAATAACAGGAAAATAGCGTTGGCAGCGGTATATGCCCCAAATTTGTACGAAGAGGGTTTCTTCTCTACACTAACCAATGCAATGTTAGACCTTCCCGATTACTCATTTATAATAGGTGCAGATTTTAATGCCATTTGGATGGACAAGGATGGACAAATCTTACCTCGCCTTTTCCAGCAAACAAAAGAATTCATCTAAAGCATTAAAGGATTGGTAGAAGATTACAGGTGTAAATGACTTATGGCGATCACTTAATCCCATGACCCGAAAGTACTCTTGTCGATCTGCGAGACATAACACATTATCCAGAATAGATTATGTCTTTGCATCCCGAGACTATTTGATAAATATGAAGTGGAAATGATCACTGTTATTTACTCCTAAAAGGAACATTTGGCATACTATCTTCCCGAGCCCCAAGATGGCGATTTAAATCGATGCTGCTTAATAACAAGGAATTCATTACACAACTCAAAGAAGCTCTTATAGTATTCCTACGGGAGAATGCAAACTCGGTGCAAGACCCCAGAAGAATATGGATGTCAGTAAAGGGAATGATCAAGGATTTCACTGATAGCTTTTCCTACAAAATGCGTAAGAATCAATGCAAAAAACTGTCTGAACTGGAAACGCTTTACTCAACGTTATTTAATTCTTTACAATACAACAACTCAACTCGACTAGAAAATCAAGTTAACGTACTAAAAATAGAGATCAATGCCATATACAGACAACAATCGGAAATACAAATACGCAGCACAAGACAACAGCAGTACTCCCAAGGTTCTAAACCTAGTCACCTATTAGCCATGCGATTAAGAATTAATGCAAAATTTGCAGATATAACTACCATTAGAGCACAACAAGTACTTGAAACAGTCCCTGAAAAAATAAACGATACATTCAAAGAATTCTACTCCGACTTATATAAATCAGAAACGACCTTCGATCAAAACAAAATGGACACATATCTTAATCAAATTATTCTCCCTAAACTTTCAGAGGATGACGCTAAACAGTTAGAAACACCGATCACACTAAAGGAACTCAAGAAGGCCATATCCGAAATAATTGGACCCTTATTACTAAATATGATCTTATACTCAGTCAAGGAGGGGAACTTCCATAAAAACGACAATATTGCACTCATAACAGTCCTTCTCAAAAAAGACAAAGACCCCACCGAGTGCGGTAGTTACAGACCCTTAAGCCTCCTCGGAACCGATATCAAACTGTACTCTAAGGTATTAGCCATCAGATTACAAAAGCATATGACGTCTTTAGTTCATCCGGACCAAACTGGCTTCATAAGAGGCCGCCTGATCACTGATAACATAAGACGAATACTGCACGTACTAGATGCCGACAAGGACGACACCATACCTAAGGCGATGCTGTCCCTGGATGCTATGAAAGCCTTTGACAGGCTGGAATGGTCGTATCTATGGGCAGTATTAGAAAGGATGGGGTTAGGAAAAGGATTCATTGATATGATTAAAGTATTATACAAAGACCCATCGGCCATGATTACAACAGGCACAATCATCTCCAAAATATTTCCGGTATCACGCTCAGCCAGACAGGGTTGCCCTCTTAGTCCCGGACTATTCGATCTATCATTAGAGCCTTTAGCACAATATATAAGACAATCCCAATCCATAGAACCAATCGTAATCAAGGGCACACAACATAAAATTTGTTTATATGCGGACGACGTAATATTGTTCATGCAAAACCCCAACACCACACTGCCTCATCTGCTCAAGTTGATTGAGAACTTTGGTGATTTATCAGGATTTAAGATAAATTGGCCGAAGTCGGCTTTCCTTCCACTTAACACCCCTGCAAAAAAAGATATAACCCTCCCAGGAGAGATACCTATGGTAAAACATTTTAGATGCTTGGGAGTGGAGATATTCCCCACCATAAGACAAACGGTGAAGCACAATTACACAAAAATCCAAAACAAAATCAAAGACAACCTTGATAGGTGGGCAAAACTTAAAAACTCAGTACAGGCACGGATATCAATAGTTAAGATGGATGTACTACCTAGAATCAACTTCTTCAGTTCAATGCTACCGTTACCCCCTCCAGAGGGTTACTGGAAAAGATTACACTCCTCCACATACAAATTTATTTGGAATAACAAACCACCACGTATAAAAAGCAGACGGTGGCATGGCATTTCCAGATTTCTTCCACTATTTTAAGGCATACACATTAAGACCATTGACAACATGGTTTGACCCCCAAGCATTAGTATCCTGGAGAAAATTAGAAGAAAACATAGTAGCCCCACATAGACTGAAGGACATAGCATACACTAAACTACCAATCAACCACTGTGAACGGAAATTTGGCCCCATAATTACCCATGCGATCCGGATATGGCGTGAAACACAAAAAAAATATCCTAACCCACAAAAATGGCACAATCATACTCCCTTATTCAATAACAATGCACTCTTAATTGAAAAACGGCCTATAAGATTCCCTATATGGGAAGAGCAAGGCATACACTCCTTAGGGGATGTTTTTAACAAACAGGGTTTTTGTAGTTATGGAGAAATATGCAAAAAATGTAATCTCACCATGTCCACATGGCTTTTTTACATACAGTTACGGCTATGTTTGAAGTCTCACGGTGTTCCATTAGACATACCAATTGAACACCACAGATACCACAAATTCTTCTATGAAAGAGAGACAACTAGAGGTTTTGTTTCAGATTTTTATCATCAATTACTAACGTCCTCGTATGAAACCCTCCAACTAGACTCTGTCTGGAGGAGGGATATACCAGACCTGGAAAGTGACTTTGATTGGCAAGGAGCCTGGGCAAATGTCCGACTTACATCAAGGAACCCGGACCATCAACAAATCAATCTTAACTATATTCACAGGACATACTTGACTCCTATAAGACTGAACAGAATGGGTCTTAAACAAGACTCCAAATGCTCGCAATGTACAAATGGGGACGAAGGGACATTTATGCACATGTATTGGGACTGCCCACCAGTTAAGACATTCTGGAAAGATGTGACCCAACAATTATCAAAACTCGTATCTTGGAATATACCTGTACACCCCTCTGTATTACTATTGAATGATGTTTTTGAGTTTGCAGTAAATCCACAGCTAAAGAGATTGGTTTTATCGGGTATCACAGTAGCTAAAAAGCTGATTGCATCACGCTGGTTTCAACCCGAAAAAATTTGCCGGAAAGTTTGGTTTCTTACATATCTCGATGTGATTTATCAAGAAATATCTACAGCAAGAATTCTGGGTCTCAATGAATCCAAAATGTCAATGTGGTTAGAAGTGGTGGAGAGAATAAAAGCTAGCTTATAATGGTAGTGTCTGGTTAGGAGCGAGGGATAATGGAGGTACTATCCAAAGAGGGGTCCGGGAGGGGGGGGTTCGAGCTGGAGCATATGTGTGTAGGTTTTTAGATAACAGGTATTAGGGGTATATCCTGTATAAGACATTGGTATTAATG
>NC_140173.1:56857395-56982395 GCF_963971535.1 Notolepis coatsorum | reverse complement strand
GCAACTGCACCTCCTCATCCATCACTCTCAACACAGGTGCCCCCCAGGGCTGTGTTCTGAGCCCCCTCCTCTACTCGCTGTACACACATGACTGTGTGGCACAGCAAAACAGCAACACAATCATCAAGTTTGCTGACGACACAGTAGTGGTGGGCCTGATCTCTGCAAACGATGAGAGGGCCTACCTGGGAGAGGTAGAGAACCTGGCGCTGTGGTGCCAGGAGAACAGTCTCTACCTGAACGTCAGCAAAACTCTACTTCCTTAGGCGCCTAAGGAAGTTCAAAGTGAGTCAGAAGATACTTAAGAACTTCTACTCGTGCACAATAGAGAGCATCCTGACTGGTAACATCACCTCCTGGTTTGGGAATAGCACCGCACCCGATTGCAGCAGACTACAGAGAGTGGCCCGTTCAGCCGAACGCACAATTGGAGGTGGGCTTCCCACTCTCCAGGACATTTATACCAAGCGCTGCAGTGCCAAGGCTAAGAAAATAACCAAAGACTTTAGTCACCCAAACAACTGCCTCTTTGAACTGCTGCGGTCAGGCAAGCGCTACCGGAGTTTCATGGCCAGTACAGAGAGACTCAGAAGGAGCTTCTATCCCCATGCCATCAGGATGCTCATTGCTCAATGACTCTATGTAACAACCCATCATCTACACTCATTGCACACACATCCACATGTACACACTCACTTTAAACAAACACTCACCGTAACACTCACTTTAGACACTTTAACACTACATTATATTTATCTATTTATTAAAGAGATTTGCACTACATTCATACCTCATTTGCATTTGCACCTTACCTTAAAGTTTTGTACCTCATTGTCCGCATTTGTACCTCATTGTCTGCATTTTTACTCATTGTACTTAGGTTGTACTTTATATTGTATATTCCCCTTTTACTAACTTTTTTACTGTATGAAGCACACTCTCAGGGGCTCATACAGAACCAAGCATTTCACCGTAAAGTACATGTATTTTATATGTGACAAATAATAAACAAACTTGAAACTTGAACATACACACACACACACACACACACACACACAAAGACACACACACACAGACACACACACATGCACCTGACTTTCTTCAAACCCACACAGGTAGATAAATACTATGGTTTAATTAGAGGTGTATATTGACAGCTAAATGCTATATGGTTTAATTAGAGGTGTATATCAGCAGCTCTTATCTCTTTACCTCTTCAAGGGTTGCTTCCTCAGCTAAAGCAGGATCTGCTCTGGTTTATAAAGCATTATTAGCAAATGCTCATGTCAAAATAATGCGATTGTTAGGAATATTACTAGTTGTAAAATGTGAGTGTATAAAAGAAACAAGGGACATGTTTTCACCGCTGATGCCAGTTCTGAGTGAATAATACACACCAACACCAGCCAGCTTCTCCATCTCCGCTCTGATACCCCCGGTAAGCTATTGATCCGCGTCCTCTCTCAGAATCTACTCTGTTGCTTACAGAGTAAGCATAATTAATTAATGTAAATAAATTAGCTAAACCCACAGATTATCACTTTAATCAGCCCACACGTAATTGGCTGGAAGGGCCCTGTCTCCAGAGACTTCAGAGAGTGCCTCCAGGACCTGAATATGGCTACTCTAGATTTGCTTTTTCACGTTACTGGATTTGGTCTAGTTCATCCCCTATCTGGTCTCAAGCCACTAATAAGGGGGGGGGGGCATCCAGTTTATGGTTCCTCAAAAACCTTTCACGTCGGTCACATTCTTAATTATATGCAAAGAATGTGCAGATAATGTGAAGTGATCTGTACATATTAATACTACAACTCTGTACATACATCTGATTAGCACTATTACTCAGTACTAATTTGTAAATTGTATACCCAGTTTAATCACCTGTGCATTGTATATTACTGTTGCACTTTACTGTTACATTTGCACTCTGGTTGGATGCCAAACTTATTTGCGTTGTACTGTACTTGTGCTGTGTAATGACCAAGGCCAGATTAAGACTTCAGAGGCCCCTGGGCCAGATTCTTGTGGAGGCCCCCCCACACACTCATACACGTGCACGCACGCACAGTGGCGTTTTTATATGTCACTTTAAAAAATATATAGAATATTTAGAAGTGGTGGGCTCTGAGGGCCAAGCTAAAAGGACTTTGATCACCCCTGCCCACTTTGACAACCTAGGATGGCTTAGAGTAGACGACAGAGTACAGCAACTTGCAATGGGCCTGGTCTACAAGATACACTACACGACCAAGGTACCCATGCACATGTCAAAATACTTCCCAAAGGTCAGTGAATACCACGATCACAACACCAGAGGGAGCTCCACAAATCATGTTAAACCCAGATTCGGCTCAAACAAGGGACTAACCACGTTTTGCAATTATGCCACATCAATGTGGAACGCCCTACCCAAAGCTGTAAAGGAATGTGAATCACTACCCACTTTCAAAAACACTCTCAAAGAACACCTACGGGAGACTGCAATTCGAAACTGGCCCCTGTAAATGTCCTAACACAACCCCCTGCAATGTACAGTAAATTACCAAGTATGGTTTTGTCAATATATTCCAATGTACAGTTTTGCTTGTACAGTTGTACAGTGTCCCCCACCCGCCCACCGCTCCCACCCAACGAACCACCTCCAATGTACAGTCCCCCCCACCCCCCCAAACCCCACCCCACCTACTCAACCTTCTCCAATGTACAGTTTCTACGTCAAATGTATATACTCTCTTTTCTGGACTCTTTTCATATTACAAACAGTACTGTATTTGCAAATCTGGTATGTCATAAATGTATAGATGTAGCACTACTGTCTATCTGTATGTCATGTATGTCATATATGTTATGATGAATTGAAAATGGGGGACCCTGATGTAAACAAGACAAAAGTCTTTCTCTGGTCTGCATCCCCTTAACAATTATTGAGCTGTACTGTACTGTACCAATTCTACAATCTGTTAATAAAGTTTTCAATCAATCAATCAAGAAGAGAAAAGAAACACATCATGTTTAGATGGGGGGATGGCGCCATCCCCAGGAAGAAAAAAAACATGCACACACTTTGGAGACAAGAATATAATATTAGAATAGTAAGCTTACTTTTACGTGAATGTCAATTTAAATTATAATTAGGGAAGGGAGGGGGTTGAAATGTGTTTTTGTCCTGTGTTACTGTCTGTGAATGAATGAATTAATGAAAATTGTATTTAACAGATTGCAGAATGGGTACAAATAATACAGTACGGCTCAATACACACAATTGTTAAGGGGATGCAGACCAGAGAAAAACGTTTGTCTTGTTTACATCAGGGTCCCCCATTTTCAATTCATAGTGACATGTATGACATGCACAACATATATGACATCATGACATTTATGGCATAGGGACATACATGACATACAGGTATATAGTACTGTTACATTTGTGACATATATGATATGCAAATATACAGTACTGTTACCCATAGATCCTGACAGAGAGTATATACACATGATGGGGAGGGGACTGTACATTAGGAGGGGGTGGGTGGGTGGGAGAGAAATATACATACAGTGGGGAGAGAATATATACATTACATACAGTGGGGAGGGGACTGTCTATTAGGTGGGGGTGGGGCTGTATGTATGTATGTATGTATGTATGTATGTATGTATGTATGTATGTATGTATGTATGTATGTATGTATGTATGTATGTATGTATGTATAAAAGAAAAGAAATACAATAGAAATATTGACTGACGTTTCTTAGGCGACTCTTTCGAAGTTGGTTAAGGTTAGAGTATGGAATCAGGGGTGGTGTTCTATCGCCGTGCTCTAAGACAAACTCTAACCTTAACACTTTGAGTGCCACTCACGAGATTTCTCTGTTTTTTTTTTATAGGTGGTTGCTAGCCACTCACGAGATTTCTCTGATTTTTTTTTTTTTAGCGATCTGAAAAATTATTGCATCACCCGAGCCTACCCGAGTATAGCCGAGCGGCGCTGGCGATCACTGTGGAAAAAAGCGCCCCCTGTCGTCTCCCAGATGACATAAGTGATTTTGGAATGGACTCAATGAAAATGAATGGGGAAAAAAATCCGGTACTCCACATTTTCCAGTTCACTGATCCAGCCGGGGTTACCACAGTTCATTCTGGAACCTCAGATCCCCGCTGATCATGGAGATCTACAGTATCGCGTTGGATCCATACACGTATCGATTTTTTCGAATGGTGATCAGGAATTGGAATATACCAGTTGGATACCATCTGATGTCAGGTAAGGACTCTATGTTATCAGTGTTAGGATAATCAGAGTAAGTTTGATGAAGTTATAAGCTGTTTTGTGAAATGTCTTCTTTCGGTTTCACTGTAAAAGTCCGTGAGGAAATCAACGGAGCGATTATCCGTGCGCGGCCGTAATGTGCTTGCGTGCACGTATAATATTGATCATCTAGCGTTTATTTGAAAACGATTCATAAAAAGGCAGACGAATATCAACGTTGTGGAATATTTCACTAAAAGACGATTTTCATAGAATGCTCCAGAATGAGCTGTTTTTTATATCAAAACGGGGGCTTTTCTAACTGCTCTGAAACGGAAACGACGCGATAAAAAAACAGTCTGCCTTGACAGCACTGACTGGAAAATAGTCTTTGATAATGCGATGGGCAGATTAGACACATAGCCATAATTTAAAACATAGATTAGGCGATATTAACGTTAACATTGGCGCCGATGGTGGCATTCAGCCGGTAAAACGGAAAACCAGGCGTGGCGCTCAAAGTGTTAACCAACTTCGAAAGAGTGCCTAAGCTTAACCGGTGAAAGAAAGAGGCGTCACACGATTGGCGCTACCAGAAACGTCAGTGGCCAATCAGAGCGCAGAACGCGAACGCGGAACTGGAAATCCGTTGGTAAAAGTATTCAGGTGTCGGGGCTGGGATGTGGAGATGCAAGTTTTGACTTTTTATTGCTGTTTTTACCTCAAACGGAAAACCTCAAACTCTTATGAAGAGGAGAAAAAATACTCAAGATTAGCCACTTGCAGACGGCAGGGTGTGACGTACTGTATATTTTAGTTGATGAAATATTTTTGTTGACTAAATATTTTTGTTGATGAAATATGTTTTCATTTCAGTGTCACAGTATGACACAAAAATGTGGGGCCTCTAGTGACGAGGGGCCTCCAAAAAAATTCAAAATAAAAGTTAAAAAAAAATAAACAAATATTTGGGGGCTCTAGTGACGAGGGGCCTCCAAATTTTTTTAAATAAAAGTAAAAAAAATAATAATAATAATTTGGGGCCTCTAGTGATGAGGGGCCTTCAAAAAAAGAAAAAAAAATGTTGGGGCATCTAGTGACGAGGGGCCTCCAAAAATAAATTTATTTATTTAATTTAAATTTTTTTTTTTTTTGGAGGCCCCTCATCACTAGAGGCCCACGGGCCGCGGCCCGGTCGTTAATCCGGCCCTGGTAATGACAATACATTTTACAGTAATCTAATCTAATCTAATCACAGTGGGGTGAACTTGTGTGGGTGCAAAAACATGCTCAGATTTCTGTGTGTATGTGTCGTGTACATCTGTGTGTGTGTGTGTGTGTGTGTGTGTGTGTGTGTGTGTGTGTGTGAATGTGTGTACAGAGTGAGGGTGTTTTTATGTGTCTGTGTGTGTGTACAGTGTGAGGGTGTGTGTGTGTGTGTCTGTGTGTGTGTGTGTGTACAGAGTGAGGGTGTGTGTGTGAGGGTGTTTGTGTGTGTGTCGTGTACATCTGTGTGTGTGTGTGTGTGTGTGTGAATGTGTGTACAGCTGAGAACAGCAGATCTATCCAGACTTTGCTCAGCTGTTGCCGTTGTCCAGTCAACCCACAATGTGTTCAATGCGATCTAATAAACCTCTGAAAATCAGCCTTCATCCAATCAGACCATAATCCCATTTATCAATAAGAGGTGTGTTCATACGCCGCTTCAGATTATCAGATTATAAGAGCCATCTACAGGATCTGTAGTGGGAGTTAATACTGCATGTAGTACATGAGGCTGTTAGCTGTTAGCTAATGAGGTACGCAACATCCCATCCAGTAATAAAACTAAACGTATATTCACTCATTGTGGAAAACCTGGAAATTCAGATATCCGGTCATGAAAAACGTGGAAAATGTACTAAAATGACAAAATATCCTGGAAAAAAATGATGTTGTCCTGGACATTTGTAATAGTATTTGAGCCCCTCACTCAGATGGCCTATGTAAACCTAGGTGTATATTTTGTTTGAGACTCGACTGGTAGGATTACAGCAGCAGCGTCACTCCCTTTGATTTGACCCGCCATGGCATTTGACAAGCTCATGCTTATTGTGCTCTTATTTCTAAAGTGCTGTAAAATCCTACCTGTAATGACTACAAAACGTACATTTTGTGCAGCTAAAAAGCACATAAAAAGTAAATGTGTCAATACTAGGCCTGCCGGTAAATTAGATGACCGTTTGTGAGCAAGTGCTGTCCTGGATTGTCAAGAAAATGTCCTGGAAAAGTCCTGGAAAATTATTTCTCAAAGAGAGTGGGAACCCTGATTCATTGGATACTCTCATGCAGAGCGGTTCACCTTCCCGTTATGGAGGTTTACGTAGATTCATCAGACTGGTTCACCACAAAAAGATTGCCTCAAATGGACAGAATGACAAAATCTCATAGCGTATCTTATATACAAACCGTTCCGACATTTCTGCATCCTTTTCCATAACACGCCACAGATAGGAGCCTGTGGGAAACATGGATTATTTTAAATGATATTATATATTAAATTATATTAAATGAGCCTAATAACATATCATTTCAGGGTACAATCACCAGTCTTTTTCTTATTATTTCAGCTGACAACCGGAACAAGCGGAGAGTCTCCCACCATGAGAGGAAACAGCAGGACTTCTCCATCTTCAAACTAGCAGAGAACGAGCTGAAGGTCAAGATCTCCCCACAGCTGCTGCTCGCAACACACCGCTTCCTGGCCACAGGTAACACCGGGGGGGGGGGGGGGTGTGTGTGTATGTATGTGTGTATGTGTGGACAGTACACAGTATGTGTGTGTGTATGTATGTGTGTACAGTACAGTATGCGTGTAGAGCAGGGGTCGGCAACCCTAGGCCCGCGTGCCCGCATTGGCCCGCGGGAGCATTTTCATTGGCAAGGGGGGCAGCATTTAAAAAAGAATAAATAAATAAAAATGTTTGCTTTGAAATATTATAGTGAAATATTTTGCACTGTTGTCGCATTTATCTTGTTGAAATCCTCCCACCGGTTCTTTTTTGTAAGTCGACTGTTTTGCACACCCCTATGACAGCTATACAGCTGTTCCCATGGTGCTCAGCTGTAGCTGTCAGCTGGCCTCCCGCGCCCGCGCGCAGTTCCCAGGTAATCACACAGTGCATTCTGTATGTGCCGTCTTTCATGATGGCAACCCCCGCTAAGAAAGTTAAAGCAAAGGAAATTCGGGCATTCTAGCCCACGTGGACAGACGACTACGGGTTTGTGTGTCAGAAGGGCCGTGCTGTGTGTACTTTATGTTTATCAGCTCTATCTTTAATCTTTCAAAATGTTCAGTTGCTATTGCATGCACTCATCTGTGTTTCACTACACACTTGAGTGCATGCTTACCAACTGTTAGTCTGCAACACTACTATCACCGACATCTAAGAAGGGAGATCCCCCCTTGAATGGCCCTTCTAAGGTTTCTCTCCTCCACACTGCCTGTGGAGCATTTTTCCCTATTGTTAGGTTTTAGTGAGTTTTTCCTTACCTTCGCGTGGGGTATGTCTGGGAGTGCTTGCATTCTTTCATTTATTTGCATTTATTTTAAATTTGTTGAACCTTATGGTGTTCTTGTTTTGTTCTTGACTTATTGTTATGTTTTCTTCTTGACTTGTTTAAAGAAGACATGTACGGCCCATGGGGACATTAACGTGTGTTGTCGGGCCTTATAAATAAATTTGATTTGATTTTGATTTGATTTAGAAAATGTAGTTTGCCGAACGTCAGGTGTGAAACGCCATTTTGAGACGAAGCATCAAAAAAGTTTCAAAGATCAGGCGGATAAGGCTTTGATTAATTGATTGAAAAGTTTATTAACAGATTGCAGAATGGGTACAGTACAGTACAGCTCTATAATTATTAAGGGGATGCAGACCAGAGAAAGACTTTCGTCTTGTTTACATCAGGGTCCCCCATTTTCAATTCATCATAACATATATGACATACATGACATACAGATAGACAGTACTGCTACATCTATACATTTATGACATATCAGATTTGCAAATACAGTACTGTTTGTGATACAAAAGTGTCCAGAAAAGGAGTGTATATACATTTGGCGTAGAAACTGTACATTGGAGGAGGTTGGATGGGTGGGGTGGGGTTGGGTGGGTTGGGTGAGGGCTGTACATTGGAGGTGGGGGGGGGGGGTTTGGTAGGGGACACACACACATTTTACACTGTACATTGGAATACTGACAAAGCCTTACTTGGTCATTTACTGTACAACTAGGTTAGGACATTTGTAGGCAGAATCGATTAAACGTGCCGTGGCCAGGTATGGAAAGCAAGCCAGCACCCTCAAAGTGTTCACGACTGCTAAAAACCACGCAACTGAAGCAAGCTATCGCATTGCTCATTGCATTGCGAAATGTGGAAAGCCATTCACTGATGGCGAGTATATCAAGGAAGCTTTTCTCTGTAGCTCAGATGTTTTGTTTGAAGGCTTGCCAAACAAAGAGACAATCAAATCAAGGATAAAACATATCCCCATGTCAGCTCGAAGTGTCGAGCGACGCATCAACAAAATGTCAGACAATATCAGAGAACAGCAAACAGCTGGATTAAAAGATGCTCCGGTGTGCATCTTAAAGTGAAATACATTGATACATCATTCAGTAACATTTTCAGAGCCTTATAACAAAAACATTATTACGGTCACCATTGTGACCAGTGGGATTAATCAACTAAATGTATTCTTTATTTTTCTATTTCATTTTAACATTGCACATGTTAAAAGGGAGAGGGCAACGCCATTTCTTTTTACTCAAAATGTGAGTATTACCAAGTCAACTTGTGTTCTTAAAACAATGACAATAAACATAGTTTTATTAGGTTGAAATAATGTGGTTGTGTACTTATTTTTCTGTTAACTTATTATGGATTGAAAACTGAAAACCTTAATGCACAGTAACTGAACTCAATCTTTTTAAATTCTGGTAACTTATTGTTTTTTTTTTACAGTTGTAGCAGTCTGGAAAATATGGTATATTATTCAGAACTGCTGACTGTGTTTATATCCCTTTTTGTACACAAAGACATTCTAACTAGTGTCATTGATTCACACGAACAATGACACAAACGCCCCGTCCAAAGAACATGTGAATACGGATCATAAATGACAGTATTGATTCATATTTTACAGTGCGTCCCCCTTGTGACTGGCAGGCGAGACCAGCAGGGGGCAGTAGCAGGCAGAGAGTGGCGGAGAGAGCTGAGAGATGATAAAGAGAGGAGCCGAGCGGAAGTCGCTCTCTTCTCGGCAGTGAACTTGACCACGAGAAGTCACGTCTAACGGGGGAGCTCTAGACAGCCCCGTTGCTGACGTTTATGCCGGAGAGCCCCGTGGAACCGTGACGGGTGATAGGAAGTACTGGCTAGTGGAGACGATATCCTAGCAGTACCAGTGTTATGATATTATGAACATTAAGTGCAGAGTCGGGCACTAAGAGTCGAGTTATACCTAGTTACAGTGAGCGGTATAAGTAGCGTGCGGCTAAGGTTCACAGTAGCATTGCTCGTGTTATACCTAGTTACAGTGACGGTATAGTCTGCGTGCCAGAGACGTACGGGACATCCAAGCAGTCTGCCCGGGCGTCAACAGCTGTCTGCACCGGAGAGCAGCAGCACACCCTGCCCCAGGCTGCCTGCAGGACACGGGGAGTTCTTTACCACCAGCAGAGTTCGCCCAGCACCAGCTCAGCCAGCACTGCCTCTCTGCTATAGCTCCGCCTGCTAGCACCTGCGGCGCGAGTGTTCGACGCCATCTTGCCACCAGGACGGTGGTGGAGCGGCGCGGCCGCCATTTTGGTAGAGTAAACATTAGGGCTTCGGCGCCCAGGATCCTATCGTACATTACACAGTGTGTCGCAGCCTACGGGCGAAGCTGGTGTTTGCTAACCACAGTGCATAGGGGTACCCCATAAACATTACATGCCGGCATTAGCATAGGGCTTTTGTTTTGGTAATTGTGGGCCCACACACTTTGGTTTTATTTCCTTTTCTTTGAGCGTGATACAATGTGTGTGTAATATTACTTTCCCATCTATTTAACCCTTCCCCTCTTGGGGGTAAATGTAACGCTGCCATATAAGTAAAGCCTAAGAAGAGGTATTATTATTGGTACTAGCCCAGACGTGGGTAAGGAGTCAAGTATATTGAAGTCTACAATATCTGGGTCTATTAACTTTGGGTCTGCAATACCTGAGTCTATACTGTGTGGGTGTACAATATAAGTGTTTGCAAGGTATTGAATTACAACTTGAGTAATAATAGAACTACCTTCCGTGGACCCATTGCTATTAAATATTTGTAGATGACCAGTCTTTAAATAACAGTAAATGATGTAGATGGGAGTCTTGTGTGTGTGTCTTTCATTATTTCTAACCCTAACCCTAACCCTTTACTACGGGTAATATATGTAATCGTAACCCCTTGCTATTCTACCTTTTCCATTTCCATTGTAAGGGTTCTGGTCGTCTCACACAAGGGAGGGTACTGCTTGCGGGGGGAACCCAGTTATTTCTCTACCATCCGGTCAGTAGGTGTGGGAGGGAAAAAGGGGCAACTGTGGAGGGTGAGGGTGTGTTGGGGAGTACTGCGGACTACTCCAGAGAGAGGGAGGAAGACCAGAGTACCGGACCAGGTTTGTAAACCCTGGGCCTCATTCACCCCCACTACCAGCCTCCAGTTGACGCTCCGGACCCCAAAGACGGAGGTGCAGCTGGCCAGGGTGCTACTGTGTCTCGCTACCTATTGACCGCACCCCACAGTTCCCACGAAGCAGGGATAATCCACCCTGCTACATTTGGCGTCACGAACAGGATCAACATCCTACTCCACTCCCTTGTAAGTGACGACCCAGAGGCCTGAGATGTCGGACAACGACACCCCGAAGCCCGATGCCAAAGCCGGGCCGTCCCGGGTGACGCAAGGAGGTGACTCGCCGCCCCCGCTCAAAGAGGAAGAGGGGGGAGCCGAGACGGTGCAGACCTTGACCGCCGAAGTGGAGTTCCTAAAGGGTCAACTCCAAGACCAGGCGGAAGCCCTAGACCACCAACACGAACAACTGGAGCAGGCCAGGCACCGAGAGTCGCGTGCCTTGGCCCAAGCCATGATCCAACAGCTTCCTCCAGCGCCCCTCCCAGTGGTGTACGTCCAACGAGAGCGGAAGTGCAGCGAATTTGGAGGGGGGAAAGAGAGAGGAGAGCCGCTGGTGGACGACTGGATCCGAGACATGAAGGTGCATTTTCGGAGCAGCAGAGTGCCCGGTGACGAACAAGCAGAGTTCGTACAGCAGCATCTAAAGGGCGCGGCTAAACGGACAGTGCGCTTCGTACTAGAAGGGACCGCCCCGGAGCCGGACGCCGTGTTCCGGGTGCTGCAGGAGACGTACGGGGACAAGACCTCGGTCAGTGAACGCCTGAGAGAGTTCCTCGACCGCCGACAAGGAGATGGCGAGACCGTGAGGGAGTTTGCGTATGATCTACAGGAACAGATGCGTCGCATACAGGGCCGGGAACCCCAACGAGTCGCGGATCCTGCCGCCCGGCTGCAGGAGCAGTTTGTGGTAGGCCTGAAGGATGGGATGCTGCGACGGGAGATGAAGAAGTCCATAAAAGAGAACGGAGAGCAGACGTTTCTCGGATTGATGATGGCGGCGATAGACTGGTCGGAGGAGGAGATGGTCCTGCCCCCCAATAGGGGTGGCGCCCAGGCCCTGGTCCACGCCGCAGCCGCAGAAGGACGAGAGGCCCCGATGAGCGGAGACGCAATACAGGGAGCTTTTAAGCGGCTCTTCGCAGGGCAAGAGCGGCTGGACGCACGTCAGGAGCAACTCTTCCAGGCCGTCCAACAGACGCGGGACGCGACCCAGAGAGGCGGCCCCGGACGGCGACGCAGAGACGACGCGCCCGCCGCTAAGCGGGAACTGCCCCGCCGGGACGAAGAGGGCAGGTTGATTTGCTATGCCTGCAATCAGCCGGGCCACATCAGCAGGGAGTGCCCCCGCCACGCCAGCGAGCCCCACCCAGCCCCTGCCCCCACCCCCGAAGTTCCGGGCTCGTCAGGGGACCGACCCGGATCCCGAAGGGCAGTCAACGGCGTCGTAACCGGAGTCGCCGACTCGGCCGCAGGGGGCACTAAGACGCAAGACATGGGGGAATGTCTCACCTTAGACGTCCAGATTGACGGGGTCGAGACCTGCTGCCTCTTCGACACCGGCGCCGAAGTCACCACCATGACCGAAAGCCACTTCCGCAGACACTTCCCGCGGTCGCGGTTGACCCCCTCCAACTGGATCACTCTCTTCGCCGCCAACGGGTTGGAGATCCCAGTGGTGGGGTGTCTCTACGCCGAAGTGAAGTGCCTGGATATGACATTTCCGGGGAAATGCATATTCATACTAAAAGACGATCCAGGCCGAGTGGCCACAGGAGACGCTATCCCGGGACTTCTGGGCATGAACGTGCTCGGCGGGGTAGATGGCCTGTTCAAGGGGATCAAGGGGATGCGGCCGGCGAGCCGAAGACGTGTCGACGCGGGGAGCGTCGCCATCCGCCGTGTGGTCGCCGCCATGGCCCAGGAAGCCCGAGAGTGTATCGCCCCGGGAAGGATGGGGTACGTCAAAGTGGCCGGCAGGGAACCAGTGGTCATTCCCCCGCACAGCGAAGTGGTCGTCCCAGGCCGTTGTGAGACGACAGCGGGGATGCGGCGTCCCGTGATGATAGAGCACACGCCGAGGGCCAACCTGCCTCCCGGACTATTGGTGGCGAACGTGGTGGCATACGCCCGACAGGGGAGAGTGCCTGTGCGGGTGTTGAACCCGACCAACGTCGAGATGGTGCTCCGACCCCGGGCCAGGTTGGCAGAGATCCACTGCCCCCGTCAGGTACGGCCTAAGGAGAGAGTGACCGTGGAGGAAGTGGAAGGAGGCGTCCGAGTGACGGCGATTCAGACTCGGGACCGCCCGCCAGAGGCGGAGCCGGACGGGAAGACCCGCGGGCTCGCCGTGGACGTACAGGCGAACCTGCAGGATCTCACACCGGCCCAAGTGAGCCGGCTGAATCAAGTATTGGAGAAACACAAGGCGGTGTTCTCCGTGGACGACGGGGACTATGGCTACACAACCACGGTCACACACTACGTTCCCACTGGTGACGCACACCCGGTCAAGCAACGGCACCGCCGAATACCGCCCCACGTGTTCCAAGAAGTAAAGAGACACGTGCAAGATCTGGTGGACCTGGGTGTCCTGGTAGAGAGCTGCAGTCCGTGGGCGTCACCAGCCGTGATCGTCATAAAGAAAGACGGCTCCGTGCGGTTCTGCTGCGATTACCGCCGCCTAAATAACGTGACACACCGGGATGCCTACCCCCTACCTCGTATCGAGGAGTCCCTAGACGCCTTGGGGCAGGCCAAGATCTTCTCCTCGCTCGATCTCACCGCCGGCTACTTCCAGGTGGCGGTGAAAGAGGAAGACCAAGAGAAGACGGCTGTCACGACGCCCTTCGGCCTCTACCAGTGGACTCGTATGCCCTTCGGACTGTGTAACGCACCCGCGACGTTCCAGCGGTTGATGACCGCCGTGCTGGGGGACCTGGCCTTCGACGTCCTACTCGTCTACCTAGACGACGTCTTGGTGTTCGCCAGCGACTTCGAGAGCCACTGTCAGAAGCTGGACCTGGTGTTTGGACGGCTTCGGGAGCATGGACTCAAACTCAAGCCCCGGAAGTGCTTCCTTCTGAAGACCGAAGTCAAGTTCCTGGGACACGTCGTCTCCGCGGCCGGCATACAGGTCGACACCGACAAAGTGAAGGCGTTGGAGGACTGGCCGGCGCCACGCTCAGCGAAGGAAGTGAGGCAGGTGATCGGGTTCCTGTCCTATTATCGGCGGTTCGTGCCCCACTTCGCCCAAGTGGCCCAGCCACTGCACGCCCTGATGGGGAAAGAAAAAAAGGGGTTCGCCAAGGGCCGGCCCGAGGCCTTCAAGTGGACGCCGCAGTGTCAGACGGCCTTCGATCATCTGCGGCAGTGCCTCTTGACACCCCCGGTGCTGGCCTACCCCGACCTCCAGCTCCCCTTCATAGTGACCACCGACGGGAGTTACTTGGGACTGGGAGCGGTACTCAGTCAGGAACAGGAGGGCGTGGAGCGAGTCATCGCCTTTGCGAGCCGAGGCCTGCGTGGGTCCGAAAGGAATGACCAAAATTATAGTGCGTTCAAGCTGGAACTCCTCGCCCTGAAGTGGGCGGTCACCGAGAAGTTCAGAGACCTCCTGATGTACGCCCAGTTCACCGTGATCACCGACCACAACCCGTTGAGACACCTCGGCACGGCCAACCTGGGAGCAGTGGAGCAGCGGTGGAACGCTCAGCTCGCGGAGTATGACTTCGTGGTGCACTACAAACCTGGTCGACTCAACCAGAACGCAGACGCTCTGTCTCGCATGCCGATGCGATCAGAACCTGAAGTGGAAGACACTGAGAAAGACTTCCTAATGATAGCCGCGGCTGGCACCCACACCCGTCAGGGTCTCCAGGAACGGGCCGTTCCATTGTCCGTCCCCGCCCCAGTCGCCCGCGAGGGCTACGTCATGGTCCCAGCGGAGGAAGTGCGGGCCCTGCTGTGCCCTGGGAGACCGACAGAGACGCGGGAGGTCTCGAGTGTCGGCGCACGACGGATAGCGGCACAGAAGGGGAACAGCGGATATGACTGGGCGGAAATGCGACAGCTCCAGGCGGACGATCCCGAGTTGGGTCCGGTGTGGCGGGCGGTGGCACAGGGGGTCCCCCCCACTAAAGTACAGCTGAAGGAAGGAGACCCGAAACTCCGCAAGTTATACGGGCAGTGGGAACGATTCCGTCTGCATCAGCAAGTGCTGTTTCGGCGCGTAAGCGATCCCCGGGATGGAGAGGAGGTTCTCCAGCTGGTGGTGCCCACAGCCCTGCGAAGGAGGATCTACGAGACCCAGCACGAAGACGCGGGACACTACGGGGGACAAGGGACGGTGGTCCTGATGAGGCGAGGTTACTACTGGATCGGAATGGCAGAAGAGGTGAAGCAATGGGTGAAGCAATGCAAGCGATGTGCATTAGCCCGCGACGTGTTCCCTAAAGCCCAGGCACAGATGACCTGCACTAACGTGACGGCACCCATGGAGGTCCTGGCCATGGACTTCACCGTGTTGGAGAGGTCGGTGGGTGGCTATGAGAACGTACTGGTGCTGACCGATATGTTCACCAGATTCACTATTGCCGTACCGACCAAAGACCAGACTGCGAAGACCACCGCCGCTGCCATCATCAAGTACTGGTTTGTGTACTACGGTTGCCCTGCCCGACTCCATGCCGATCAAGGGCGAAATTTCGAGTCGAGCGTCATCAAGGAGCTCTGCCGACTGTATGGGATTTCAAAGAGCCGCACCACGCCCTACCATCCCCAGGGGAATGGGCAGTGCGAGAGATTCAATCGGACAATGCACGACATGCTGCGTAGTCTGCCCGCAGAGAAGAAGCGGGACTGGAAGGAGCACCTACCCGAGTTGGTACTTACATACAATTGCCACGAACACTCCTCCACTGGATACTCTCCCTTCTACCTGCTCTTCGGGAGGGACGCTAGGATGCCCCGAGATGTCCTAGGGGGCAGAGACGTCATTGAGGAGGGGGCGGCAGACCTAGATGAGTGGGTGCAGAGTCACCACGAGCGACTAAAGGCCGCCGCGGAGGCCGCTGAGGCCACGGCGAAGCAGGCATCCCATCGACGCAAGAGAATTTACGACAGGAAGAGCAGAGGTGCACTCCTGCGGGCCGGAGACCGGGTCCTGATACGCGACCACCGAATCCGGGGCCGTAATAAGATACAAGACAAGTGGGAGCCTACGTCATATGTGGTGGTTAAGCAGAGCCACGAAGGGACGCCCGTGTTCACGGTCAGGCCCGAAGCAGGGGGTCCAGAAAGGACCGTGCATCGAGACCAGCTCAAGACCTGTCCCTTCCCGGCTTCTGACCCGGAAGTGCGGGGGAGGGCCCCTCGACAGATCCCGGTGGCACCGCGGAGCTCGTCCGAATCAGACATCGGAGGTGCTTTCGGGCACCGGCGGGAACCGCATCCTAGGGCGTGTAACCACCCCGGTCCCCTGCGGGACGCCCCTGAGGAGGCCGTAAGCGCCGAGTCAGAGGTGGAGTCGACCCCTTCAGGAGAGGAGGGGGAAGGCGGCGGAGACGGAGTCGAAGAGGAGGCCGCGGGCGGTCCATCGATGGCCCCGGAGGGTGAGGCCGTGGTCCAGGACCCGCCGACAGACACTGAGGAATCCGACACGGAATCGGAGGCGGGGGAGGTGGAACCCCCCAGAGTGGAGGCCGCTCGGCCCCAGAGGAGCACCAGAGGTCGGCTACCCGCTCGGTATCGCCAGGACTACGTGCTCAAGAGCGTGTTCGCGGAACAGTGTGTCCAACTCCTGAGGGAGTGTGTAAAACTGTTGGCATAATGTGTAATTGTCAACCGATGTGTGAAACTGTTGGTCTCAGGACCGTTTTCATGCATGCGTTTGTTTTTGTTGTTAACTTGCAGAGGACTTAGCAAGTTCAAAGTGGGGGGAAATGTAGCAGTCTGGAAAATATGGTATATTATTCAGAACTGCTGACTGTGTTTATATCCCTTTTTGTACACAAAGACATTCTAACTAGTGTCATTGATTCACACGAACAATGACACAAACGCCCCGTCCAAAGAACATGTGAATACGGATCATAAATGACAGTATTGATTCATATTTTACAGTGCGTCCCCCTTGTGACTGGCAGGCGAGACCAGCAGGGGGCAGTAGCAGGCAGAGAGTGGCGGAGAGAGCTGAGAGATGATAAAGAGAGGAGCCGAGCGGAAGTCGCTCTCTTCTCGGCAGTGAACTTGACCACGAGAAGTCACGTCTAACGGGGGAGCTCTAGACAGCCCCGTTGCTGACGTTTATGCCGGAGAGCCCCGTGGAACCGTGACGGGTGATAGGAAGTACTGGCTAGTGGAGACGATATCCTAGCAGTACCAGTGTTATGATATTATGAACATTAAGTGCAGAGTCGGGCACTAAGAGTCGAGTTATACCTAGTTACAGTGAGCGGTATAAGTAGCGTGCGGCTAAGGTTCACAGTAGCATTGCTCGTGTTATACCTAGTTACAGTGACGGTATAGTCTGCGTGCCAGAGACGTACGGGACATCCAAGCAGTCTGCCCGGGCGTCAACAGCTGTCTGCACCGGAGAGCAGCAGCACACCCTGCCCCAGGCTGCCTGCAGGACACGGGGAGTTCTTTACCACCAGCAGAGTTCGCCCAGCACCAGCTCAGCCAGCACTGCCTCTCTGCTATAGCTCCGCCTGCTAGCACCTGCGGCGCGAGTGTTCGACGCCATCTTGCCACCAGGACGGTGGTGGAGCGGCGCGGCCGCCATTTTGGTAGAGTAAACATTAGGGCTTCGGCGCCCAGGATCCTATCGTACATTACACAGTGTGTCGCAGCCTACGGGCGAAGCTGGTGTTTGCTAACCACAGTGCATAGGGGTACCCCATAAACATTACATGCCGGCATTAGCATAGGGCTTTTGTTTTGGTAATTGTGGGCCCACACACTTTGGTTTTATTTCCTTTTCTTTGAGCGTGATACAATGTGTGTGTAATATTACTTTCCCATCTATTTAACCCTTCCCCTCTTGGGGGTAAATGTAACGCTGCCATATAAGTAAAGCCTAAGAAGAGGTATTATTATTGGTACTAGCCCAGACGTGGGTAAGGAGTCAAGTATATTGAAGTCTACAATATCTGGGTCTATTAACTTTGGGTCTGCAATACCTGAGTCTATACTGTGTGGGTGTACAATATAAGTGTTTGCAAGGTATTGAATTACAACTTGAGTAATAATAGAACTACCTTCCGTGGACCCATTGCTATTAAATATTTGTAGATGACCAGTCTTTAAATAACAGTAAATGATGTAGATGGGAGTCTTGTGTGTGTGTCTTTCATTATTTCTAACCCTAACCCTAACCCTTTACTACGGGTAATATATGTAATCGTAACCCCTTGCTATTCTACCTTTTCCATTTCCATTGTAAGGGTTCTGGTCGTCTCACACAAGGGAGGGTACTGCTTGCGGGGGGAACCCAGTTATTTCTCTACCATCCGGTCAGTAGGTGTGGGAGGGAAAAAGGGGCAACTGTGGAGGGTGAGGGTGTGTTGGGGAGTACTGCGGACTACTCCAGAGAGAGGGAGGAAGACCAGAGTACCGGACCAGGTTTGTAAACCCTGGGCCTCATTCACCCCCACTACCAGCCTCCAGTTGACGCTCCGGACCCCAAAGACGGAGGTGCAGCTGGCCAGGGTGCTACTGTGTCTCGCTACCTATTGACCGCACCCCACAGTTCCCACGAAGCAGGGATAATCCACCCTGCTACACAGTGTAGTCTTGCGATCAATCGAAACGTCTTTACACGTTATACCTCACATTCACCCATTCATTCACACATTGTGGTGTTCTCCATTAGGCCTGTAGGTGGAGCTACGACACAGCATTGATTGATTGATTGATTGAAAACTTTATTAACAGATTGCAGAATGGGTACAGTACAGTACAGCTCAATACATACAATTGTTAAGGGGATGCAGACCAGAGAAAGACTTTCGTCTTGTTTAACGTACAGTACAGCACACGTACAGTACACACACCGATGGTGGAGGCAGCCCACATGGCATTTTGGATGTGTCCAAAAATGAATGGGCAAATGTGAGTGAAATGGTCGCACTGTATGCAGCTGTTTGTCTGCATCCCCC
Source organism: Notolepis coatsorum (assembly GCF_963971535.1). NCBI lineage: Eukaryota > Metazoa > Chordata > Actinopteri > Aulopiformes > Paralepididae > Notolepis > Notolepis coatsorum. Next base: position 56,963,281 of record NC_140173.1, on the reverse strand, counting down.
CCCCCACAACTCAGATTTAGGGTTGATACAACCATCATAATAATATTGTTAATAATAACAATAACAATAATGATGTAATAATGTAAAAATTATCATTAAAAATACCTGATTATGAGAAAAAAATATTACGGTGCATGGAATATTGATGATATGGCACACTAGTTACAACTATATTTCAAACTGGCACTTCATGTCAAAAAGGTTGCTGACCCCTGGTGTAGAGTATGTGTGTGTGTGTGTACAATGTGTGTGTGTGTGTACAGTATGTGTGTGTATGTATGTACAGTATATGTGAACAGTATGTATGTGTGTGTGCAGTATGTGTGTGCGTGTGTATGTGTGTACAGTATGTGTGTACATTATGTTTGTGTGTGTAATGTGTATGTGTGCATAGTATGCGTGTGTACAGTATGTGTGTGCATGTGTGTATGGTGTGTGTACAATGTGTGTGTGTGTACAGTATGTGTGTGTGTGTTAGTTAGCATGTGTGCCTGTGCAGTGTGCATGTGTACATTCATGCCTACATGTACTGTACATATATAGCCATTACAGTATATAGTCACTCCTACTACATTCATGCCTACATGTACTGTACATATATAGCCATTACAGTATAAAGTCCTACTACATTCATGCCTACATGTACTGTACATATATAGCCATTACAGTATATAGTCCTACTACATTCATGCCTACATGTATTGTACATATATAGCCATTACAGTATATAGTCCTACTGCATTCATGCCTACATGTACTGTACATATATAGCCATTACAGTATATAGTCCTACTACATTCATGCCTACATGTACTGTACATATATAGCCATTACAGTATATAGTCCTACTACATTCATGCCTACATGTATTGTACATATATAGCCATTACAGTATATAGTCCTACTGCATTCATGCCTACATGTATTGTACATATATAGCCATTACAGTATATAGTCCTACTACATTCATGCCTACATGTACTGTACATATATAGCCATTACAGTATATAGTCCTACTACATTGCCTACACTGTAAAACATCCCCCAAAAACGAAGTGTTTACAAATCCACGAGTGTTGATTTTGCATAGATGCAGGGTGGAGGGGGCTTGTCTGATAGCGGGGGTGACAGTGGCTCAGGAGGTAGAGCGGTTGTCTGGTAATCAGAAGGTTTCCGGTTCAATCCTGGCAACATGTCAAAGTGTCCTTGAGCAAGACACTTAACCCCTAACTGCTCCCGATGAGCATCGGTGTGTGAATGTGTGAGTGAATGGGTGAATGTGAGGCATAGGTTGTAAAGCACTTTGGATAAACGCACTATATAAATGCAGTCCATTTACCATTTAGCTAACTGTAAAGGGAAACAGACTCCATGTTCCCCTTGACCTTGTGTGTGTGTGTGTGTGTGTGTGTGCGTGTGTGTGTGTGTGCGTGTGCATGTGTGTGTGTGTGTATTTCTCCGTGGTCCAGAGGTGGAGCCCTTCAGGTCGTGTCACCTGTCAGAGAAGATCCTACTGCGCCTCATCAAGCACCCCAGTGTGGTCCAGGATCTCAAGTTCAACCCCAAGAACAAGCGCTCGCCACAGCACTTCCTGTTCCAGAGGAACAAGCCCTCCGACTACTTCGTCCTCATTCTGCAGGTAGGCCTACAAACATCTAGGCCCTCCTCCTGTCTCTCCAGAACTACTACGAATATCTGACCAGATCCACTAAGAATGGATTGCGCGGTGGTAATTGCCCCCTTACTTACAATTCATTATGAATTGAAAATGGGGGACCCTGATGTAAACAAGACGAAAGTCTTTCTCTGGTCTGCATCCCCTTAACAATTGTGTGTATTGAGCCGTACTGTATTGTACCCATTCTGCAATCTGTTAATAAAATTTTCAATCAATCAATCACCTGTGCGGGGTTTGCACATGGATTCTGCTCCATCTTTGCGAGCTATCCACTAAAGGACATTGCGCAATGAGATACCAGCGCAGACATGCCCAATATGTGTGGCTCGCGGAGCAGTCTGCACTCCTGACAGCGCTGTTGGCAGATATGTGTGTGTGCTAAAATACAAATTAAGCAAACTCTATACATTACGAAGTAAACGAAATACAATACAAAATGAACGGAATACTAAAGAAAATAGAACTTATGAACAGTATATAATTTGTTCGAGAAATATAAAGCCACATGCCGAGATAGCCTTCGCAACGTGGCGTGATTTGCTCTAAGTCTGGCAGTGAACACTATTAGAAAAATAAGGCTAAGCACTAAACCAGGTAATTTCAAATGCTTGGTTCTGAGATTATCAATACAGTAAACATTTATTTCTGATAGGCGTGCTGATCAGCAGTAATGCAATGGCATGATTATTATTATGAAGTTATTATTATTATTATTATTATTATTATTATTGTTATAAAAATGAAAAATAACTCCTCTCCTTCACTAGAATATAATATAATTATGAAATCAAATATAGGCCAGGGCTTTACAACTTAATAAAGAGATTGAATACAATTAAATGGGATATAAACTAAATTAAATATAGCACAGTAGAATAATATAGCACTAAACCCTCTTTATCTGTGACATCACGTACACACACACACAATTACTAGATAATAAATAGTCAGAGAGACTGTGTTGGTGTTCCAGGGTCATGTGGAGAGAGACTGTGTTGGTGTTCCAGGTGCAGAGAGACTGTGTTGGTGTTCCAGGTGCAGAGAGACTGTGTTGGTGTTCCAGGTGGAGAGAGACTGTGTTGGTGTTCCAGGTGGAGGTGCAGAGAGACTGTGTTGATGTTCCAGGTGGAGAGAGACTGTGTTGGTGTTCCAGGTGGAGAGAGACTGTGTTGGTGTTCCAGGTGGAGGTGCAGAGAGACTGTGTTGATGTTCCAGGTGCAGAGAGACTGTGTTGGTGTTCCAGGTGCAGAGAGACTGTGTTGGTGTTCCAGGTGCAGAGAGACTGTGTTGGTGTTCCAGGTGCAGAGAGACTGTGTTGGTGTTCCAGGTGGAGGTGCAGAGAGACTGTGTTGGTGTTCCAGGTGGAGGTGCAGAGAGACTGTGTTGGTGTTCCAGGTGGAGGTGCAGAGAGACTGTGTTGGTGTTCCAGGTGGAGAGAGACTGTGTTGGTGTTCCAGGTGGAGAGAGACTGTATTGGTGTTCCAGGTGCAGAGAGACTGTGTTGGTGTTCCAGGTGGAGAGAGACTGTGTTGGTGTTCCAGGTGGAGGTGGAGAGAGACTGTGTGTTGGTGTTCCAGGTGGAGGTGGAGAGAGACTGTGTGTTGGTGTTCCAGGTGGAGAGAGACTGTGTGTTGGTGTTCCAGGTGGAGAGAGACTGTGTGTTGGTGTTCCAGGTGGAGAGAGACTGTGTGTTGGTGTTCCAGGTGGAGAGAGACTGTGTGTTGGTGTTCCAGGTGGAGGTGCAGAGAGACTGTGTGTTGGTGTTCCAGGTGGAGAGAGACTGTGTTGGTGTTCCAGGTGGAGAGAGACTGTGTGTTGGTGTTCCAGGTGGAGAGAGACTGTGTTGGTGTTCCAGGTGGAGAGAGACTGTGTTGGTGTTCCAGGTGGAGAGAGACTGTGTTGATGTTCCAGGTGGAGAGAGACTGTGTTGGTGTTCCAGGTGGAGAGAGACTGTGTTGGTGTTCCAGGTGCAGAGAGACTGTGTTGGTGTTCCAGGTGCAGAGAGACTGTGTGTTGGTGTTCCAGGTGGAGGTGGAGAGAGACTGTGTGTTGGTGTTCCAGGTGGAGGTGGAGAGAGACTGTGTGTTGGTGTTCCAGGTGGAGAGAGACTGTGTGTTGGTGTTCCAGGTGGAGAGAGACTGTGTGTTGGTGTTCCAGGTGGAGAGAGACTGTGTGTTGGTGTTCCAGGTGGAGAGAGACTGTGTTGGTGTTCCAGGTGGAGGTGGAGAGAGACTGTGTGTTGGTGTTCCAGGTGGAGGTGGAGAGAGACTGTGTGTTGGTGTTCCAGGTGGAGAGAGACTGTGTTGGTGTTCCAGGTGGAGAGAGACTGTGTTGGTGTTCCAGGTGGAGAGAGACTGTGTTGGTGTTCCAGGTGGAGAGAGACTGTGTTGGTGTTCCAGGTGGAGAGAGACTGTGTGTTGGTGTTCCAGGTGGAGAGAGACTGTGTGTTGGTGTTCCAGGTGGAGAGAGACTGTGTTGGTGTTCCAGGTGGAGAGAGACTGTGTGTTGGTGTTCCAGGTGGAGAGAGACTGTGTGTTGGTGTTCCAGGTGGAGAGAGACTGTGTGTTGGTGTTCCAGGTGGAGAGAGACTGTGTGTTGGTGTTCCAGGTGGAGGTGCAGAGAGACTGTGTGTTGGTGTTCCAGGTGGAGGTGCAGAGAGACTGTGTGTTGGTGTTCCAGGTGGAGGTGGAGAGAGACTGTGTGTTGGTGTTCCAGGTGGAGGTGGAGAGAGACTGTGTGTTGGTGTTCCAGGTGGAGGTGGTACGAGTTTACAGGACTGTGTGTTGGTGTTTCAGGGTCGGGTGGAGGTGGAGATCGGGAAGGAGGCTCTGCGCTTTGAGAACGGTGCCTTCTCCTACTACGGCATGCCGTCCCTCATACCACCCCTACCTATTGGTGAGTTCACACGATGATGATGATGGTGAATTTGACCTGACCCCTCCCATCATCTCTGGAATGATCGTGTCAGCTGACGGTCTGATCACAATGAAACATCCATCAGAATAAGAGGTAGAATATTGGGATGTATATTATGATACATGCCTGAACCCAGTGTGTGATCTGGGTCAGCACCTGTGAAAGTGCCTCTTGAATATGTTCCCATGACTTGAACCCTATCCAAGGGTAGAACCCAGAGGAGTTTCTCTTTCATTTAATTTCAAACCTTTATTTAAACTCGAAAGGCAACTGAGGTTTCCCTCATTTACAGTCACGTCTTGTGTACATACAGAAATAATGAGCAAAAAGAAAGGCGTATCAAATCACACAGCATATAAAATCATAACAATATGACAATAAGACGAGGCAAAAAGCAAGGATAACAAATAAATTAAAACACGTACAACTTGATTGATAAAGGTTGGAGATCAAGGTTTTAAACTCTGAGAATATCAAGCTTTAAGGACTGTTGGGAGTTCATTCCATGAGCTAGAGGCATCATAGCATAATGCAGATTTACCCTGTTCAGAGCAAATTCTGGGGACCAGGTGATGATGATGATGATGATGACTGTGATGTGTCTTTAAGCCTGTGAGAGTAGCAGTCATGGGAAATAATATGTACCAGCAGTAATTAGAAGAACTCTAATTAGGATTTCTGAAAATTATCCATTGGAAAGACATGATCTCTCTCTCTCTCTCTGCCTGCCTGTCTCTTCCGTTGTCTCTTGTTCATTCCCTCTCTTTCTCACATACACACACACAACTCCTTCTCTTTGTGCGTGTGTGTGTGTGTGCGTCACACATGTATAAAGTGTGTGATCGGGGTCAGCATCTTGATATCCTGTGAAAGTGCCTCTTGATTCCCATGGCGTGAACCGTATCCAGGGCAGAACCCAGAGGAGTTTCTCTGTGGTGAACCACCACTGTAGAAGGGTGCATGCTTATTAACGGTTAATAGGAAGGTCTTTATGAAATAATCCAATGCTAATTGGACATCTGGGATTTCAGAAGTATAATAAATATCACTGTGGTGATGGAGAATATTCATTTATAAAGGCTTGATTGATTTATCCTGACAACTATAATAGTTACAGTGGGCTAAACAGTTAATGTGTGCTTATGCATTTATTGATTTGGTTTGGAATATTCACACCAGCTAGCATCTGTGTCACAAGGTTTAAGGTATCAAACCACAAACAAGGTGGCCTCTTAGGATGTGAAAAACTGTGAAATTTTCTTCTCTGTGCATGCATTAGGCTTAGGGAACAGCCGCATGTTAGCCTAGCTTAGCGTCATTCACTGGAAGTAGGTGTGCCAGTGTAGCCTAGTTCCTAACAGTCACCCCCAATACACTCCAAATACAACTCCAAAACGTTCCTGTAAACATGTTGTGACCTGTGTATTTACCAAGTGAAACGCTTCATCCGAGCACCTTGGAACGCGTTCAGCACAATTGATGCTAAGTTAAGTTCTAAGTTCTAAGTTCTTTAATAGTTGTCATACAGAAGTACAGAATACTTTCATACAAAATGCTTCTTACTGTTACGCTCCAGAGACTGTGCTAGACAAGATAGTATCAAATAACATAATAACATAATATAGCATGAATTTAGAAGAAGAAAATGAGGTCACAGTGTTCGGTATAGACATATGTACAATGTTCTGATGCATATTTTGTGCCATTTCATCTCAGGGACCCGATGGACATCAATACTGGAAATCGCGATCAGACAATTGGAATATTCTTTTTGCAATACCTCCTATCATTGATTGATTGAAAAGATTGAAAAGTTTATTAACAGATTGCAGAATGGGTACAGTACAGTACATCTCAATACATACAATTGTTAAGGGGATGCAGACCAGAGAAAGACTTTCGTCTTGTTTCCACCAGGGTCCCCCATTTTCAATTCATCAAAGGTAAGGACTATATGACATCAATCCTACTTTGATCCTACAATGATTTCACATCGATCACAACGTATGCCGTTGCTGACGATCAGAGGATCACAAAACGACCCCCCCCCCCTTTGATGCCTTCATGATGAAACACAATACCTATTATATACCTTTGATTTGGAAATAATATCATGTCCAGGCAAGAAACACGAACGACTTTCGCAAAATGCACATAGCGCTCCATAACTCAGCTTCCAGGAATTAGCCCGGATCACTCTGAAACTATACAATATTCACCACGGGATAACATGTGAACGTATACATGAAAAAAGTAACAATTTTTTTACATATTGGATTACAAATAGTGTCTGTCAAATGAGTCTGACTATTTTCTCCATAGCTATAATATAGAATATAGATATAGCTCTGCAAACATCGTGACGCATCGTGAAAATAGGCAATGGAAAGCTGGCGCTAGAGAGTAGAGATGGGGCGTGGCTATGGCGTTGAATGAGTTAAAGTTACAGGAAATAAACAGATAAAGCCAGAAGTGGGCGTGGTCTATAAGGTGAATATTGTGATGCTATAAACTGTGTGGTATATTTTCTTATGTAAAAATGTTAGTACAAATGTAATAGTTTAAAAAACACACCTTGATATATCAGTACATAAAGTAAACAAGTGTGTGTGTGTTGCGTTTGTATGTTTCCTGTGTGTGTGCATGCGTGTTGTGTGTGTGTGCGTGTTGCGTTTGTGTGTGTGTGTTGCGTTTGTGTGTTTCCTGTGCGTGTTGCGTTTGTGTGTTTCCTGTGTGTGTGTGTGTGTGCGTGTTGCATTTGTGTGTGTGTGTGTGCATGTGCGTGTGCATGTTACCTGTGTGTGTGTGTGTGTGTGTGTGTGTGTCCAGTCTACAGATGCAGTTCTAGGACCAGTGGTCTGAACCAGTCTGACTCAGTGCTGAGTGCAGGAAGCCTGGGGCAGCTGAACTCAGGAGGAGTCTACCTGCCTGACTACTCAGTCAGACAACTCACTAACCTGCAGATCATCAAGGTAGAACATGCACATGCACACACACACAAGCTGTGTCTCAAATCAGGGGTTGTAGGCTTTCCAAGGACACGGTTTACAAAGGTGCACCCTTCTTGGACGGCAAAGGTCAAACCAAGCATTGTTAAATGAGATGGTCTGGTCTACGGAGGAGACTGGGGCTGTTAAATGAGATGGTCTGGTCTACAGAGGAGACTGGGGCTGTTAAATGAGACGGTCTGGTCTACAGAGGAGACTGGGGCTGTTAAATGAGATGGTCTGGTCTACGGAGGAGACTGGGGCTGTTAAATGAGATGGTCGGGTCTACAGAGGAGACTGGGGCTGTTAAATAAGACGGTCTGGTCTACAGAGGAGACTGGGGCTGTTAAATGAGACGGTCTGGTCTACAGAGGAGACTGGGGCTGTTAAATGAGACGGTCTGGTCTACAGAGGAGACTGGGGCTGTTAAATGAGACGGTCTGGTATACAGAGGAGACTGAGGCTGTTAAATGAGACAGTCTGGTCTATGGAGGAGACTGGGGCTGACACATGCCCAGTTAAATGAAGGAATCCTGTCGGTGCCAAGATTGGGGAAGCCCTCGCATCACGGCACAAGCATATGCCCATATATGGACCAAGAGAGGCTCAAAATGGCCGTTAGCATCATCTGATTCAGACGAATAAAGCAATGATTTTATCCAGATAATTTGATTACTGCGCACTTCCACTAAATGTATTAATCTAGTTACTAACTGGGGAGACTGATAAATTACAGTTAAAGGAATATAGCAGGATGATCGGTTACGATTTTAACCTCACGTTGAACGGGGATTCCCAGTTCAACTGGGCATGCGTCAACCCCAGTCCTGTCGCAGCCGCTCAATCTCCGAAAACATTGGAGCAAATTTCCAAACAGCCGTTATTTGGACAAACTGACCACATTATTTGGAATCTAAATGGGTAAATTTTCGCCTGAAAAAAAGTATAATAACAACAGTATAATAATGGTCCTAGGTCGTACGATACCAGAGCATTCGGCCTTGGTAAATACTAGTTGGCATATCTGCTCCTTGGTGCGAAATGCCTTCTTGACCGTCCCAGAGGATCCATCCGAACTCCAGACTAAGGAAAAGAAGGCTTAATTTCTTGGCTGCATTTGAAGGAGCCTTGGAATTGGAACAGCCACGGTCTCGTCGCTGTGACGCAATTTGACGCCTGCGGCCTTCTGGAACACGATTTGCATCCGATTACCTACAGCGGTTAGAATGCTCATGCCTTTACTTACTGCCATTGACAGAGTTGTGATGATACACACACACACCAACACACTCAAACAACCATGACAAACAGTTCATCGTCATCCGATGTTATCATGTACAGGAATAACAGAACAAGTGACTCACTGGCTCAGTGTGTGTGTGCAACATCCTGGGAGCGTATTTTAAGTACCGACTGCACTGCATTAAATCTTCAACGTTCCCCAAAAGCCAACTTCTCCGCTCCACACGCACACATGCACACACACACGCACGCACAGTCCTTTTCAGCATCCTCTTTGATATGTCTAAATCCCTGATCCTGACTGAACGCAGACGTCCTCCGCTCTGTTCCATGCGACCTCGCTCTCCTTTAATCACTGGCCTTTAAATCAGCTCCATTTCCAGCATGAATAATTTAGGCTTTAGTGATGGATGTTGCCTTCTTCCTTCACCCCCCCCCCCCCCCCCTCTCTTCATCCCCCCCCCCTCTCTCTGAGTCTGAGGAATACTTACAGTACATTACAGTATAAGACCTGGTCGTTATGTCCGGATGTTTGTCTTCAAAGCCGTGAGGAGGACATGGTTTGAATGAGGTTAATGATGTACACATACATTGGGCCAACATATCACTTTCATCAAGAAATCCAAACCACCAAATGATACACTATAATTTTACTCTCAGAACGTATTTCATTTTTGGAATTGTGTATCTTCATGTCTGTCCGACATATTGAATTGCTATGTACCCTGCTCTCCATTACTTCTATTGTTGAATGATGACTCCAAGTTGAAATTCTCATTACAACAACGCCGGCTCTGGCTGGCTGGCCTAACAGCAGCGAAGAAAATGATTGCGTTGCGTTGGCCGGACACATTCACTGTCGAAGCAACAGTGGTTACTAGTATTAGATATAATTGATATGGAACAGTCCGTTGCACGGATACATGGGGCAAAACAAGAAAATGTAACTGTAATGCTGCCGCTACTTTAGCCACTTTTGGCCTGTTGTAGCTAGGGCTGGCAGTCATTTTGGTGCGCAGGGAGGTCCTTGAACCCTCACGCTGCTTGACCTACAGCCCTTGGTGACATTAGGGTGTGTTATTTGTAGGCTGGTGAACGGTGTTCTTCTGGGAGACCGGTGGCTTGTGCTTGCCGCCGCTTGTGGTGGTCATGCCTACAACGCGGGGCCCGGGGTACCTTTTCAGAGAAGTCCTGGGGGAGGGGAGGGGGGGGGGTCTTGTTTGTTGCTTGATATGTCCTGTGTGTTGTTATGTGTTGTTTCCTAGGGCTGTCAAGTGTAATCGATTGATAGCCTTAGTTGTTACCTGTTGTGTATATGATTTAATGAAATAATGTAAACATTTAAATAATTTGATCACAAAAAATGATGTACACATACAGACTTTCATACACTTTCATACTCTCTCTCCCTCTCACTGTCCTCGCTCTCTTGCCCCCACACACACACACACACACACACACACACCCACAATCAATAAAACACACACCCATCATAGAAAACCCCACAAACATACACAAGTCACATTCCTAAGGAGAGCATGTATTGCCAAAAACACAACTAACAGTAGTATTATATTTGTATATATTATATGAACAGTAGTATATATTTGTCTATATTATATGAACAGTAGTATATATTATATGAACAGTAGTATATATTTGTCTATATTATATGAACAGTAGTATATATTATATGAACAGTAGTATATATTTGTATATATTATATGAACAGTAGTATATATTTGTCCCGCCCATCAGATAACGAGGAGCCACTACCAGAACGCGCTGACGGCCACCAGGATGGATAGCTCTCCGCTGACCCCCGACCCGGAGGGGAGACCTCCCATCCCCGAGGCGCGCTCCCACAGCATCGCCCTCCCCCTCACGCACACTCACGCCCGGCTGGGCCTGGCCCGCCTCGCGCACCCCCACCTCCAGATAGCCCTCCGCAGCACCTCCCTTCTCAACGAGAGGAACCGCATCGTCCGTAAGTAGAGCGGACCGCCCTCCGTCCCGGAGCGAGAGGAGGGGGTTCGCGGAAAAGGCCAGTGAGATCTCAGAGCACCGAGGAGAGATTACATTACCTCAACTACCGCCGACATGCTCTCGAGCAAGGCACTTAACACTGACCGGTTAAGGGTTTTGGGTTAAAAAACAAAATGCCATGGCGGCTGGGTAGTGTAGAGGTCTAAGCACTCGCCTAACACTGCAGAGACTGGTCATTACAATAGCGCTCTCCCAGTGAAACTCCTCGCTGTCAGGTGAAAAGAAGCGGCTGGTGAATCCACATGTATCAGAGGATGCACTCTCCCCAGTCTAACAGAGTAGGCATGTGATAGTCTACACCTTCCCCAGACAGAGAGGAGGCATGTGGTAGTCTACACCCTCCCCAGACCGACAGAGGAGGCATGGGGTAGTCTACACCCTCCCCAGACCGACAGAGGAGGCATATGGTAGTCTATACCTTCCCCAGACAGACAGGAGGCATGTGGTAGTCTACACCCTCCCCAGACAGACAGAGGAGGCATGTGGTAGTCTACACCTTCGCCAGACAGACAGAGGAGGCATGTGGTAGTCTACACCTTCGCCAGACAGACAGAGGAGGCATGTGGTAGTCTAGTCTAATCTAGGACACCCACTTAAATCATGTGACAGCTCTTGATGACAGCTATATTGTACCAGAAACATCATTGAAGTCTTGAACAAAATTGAATATTTCATAAAAATATTAGGGCTGTCAAAATTAATGCTTTAACTTGAGATTAATTTAAATTATTTAAAGCATTAAAATAAATTAATCTAGATTAATCTATGGAGTGAAAAATCTTCAATCTTAGCGCCGCGGATATAAGAAAGAGGTCTAGCTGAGTCAATGTTGATGGTTTTGTTGAACATTTGTATTTCACAGGAGAGAAACTGTATTCAAAGAAAGCTGTTAAAATAGTCTTTGAATCTAAATATACTTTCTTTGTGTTGATTTTACATTAATTCCATGATTTTACTCAAGTAAATATCGGTTACAAGCTTCGGTCTCAAGTAAAAAATCTATTGACAGCACTAATATATATATATAAACTGGACGTCAATGGGAATGTGTTTCTTGGCTCTCCTGAAGGTAATTACAGCTTTGGCTACCCCTCAAGCCACCAAAAGCACAGACCAGCGATGGAATCTTTATTTGAATGAAGATTCTGTAGAGAGATAAGAGCTTCTTAAACTGTGTGGTACACCAGGCTAGTCTCATCCAGGCTTCCTGCTAGAAAAGCTGCTGGTCTGGAAACAGTGATGGAATGAGATGGAATATAGTGAAAGACTCAAACTCTGTGTGGAATGTGTCAACAAAGCTCTATATTAACACTTTCAGCGCCACGCCTGGTTTTCCGTTTTACCGCTTGAATGCCACCATCGGCGCCAATGTTAACGTTAATATCGCCTAATCTATGTTTTAAATTATGGCTATGTGTCTAATCTGCCCATCGCATTATCAAAGACTATTTTCCAGTCAGTGCTGTGAAGGCAGATTGTTTTTTTATCGCGTCCTTGCCGTTTCAGAGCAGTTAGAAAAGCCCCCGTTTTGATATAAAAAACAGCTCATTCTGGAGCATTCTATGAAAATCGTCTTTTAGTGGAATATTCCACAACGTTGATATTCGTCAGCCTTTTTATGAATCGTTTTCAAATAAACGCTAATGATCAATATTATACGTGCACGCACGCACATTACGGCCGCGCACTGATAATCGCTCCGTTGATTTCCTCACAGACTTTTACAGTGAAACCGAAAGAAGACATTTCACAAAACAGCTTATAACTTCATCAAACTTACTCTGATTATCCTACCACTGATAACATAGAGTCCTTACCTGACATCAGATGGTATCCAACTGGTATATTCCAATTCCTGATCACCATTCGAAAAAATCGATACGTGTATGGATCCAACGCGATACAGTAGAACTCCATGATCCGCGGGGATCTGAGGCTCCAGAATGAACTCTAGTAACCCCGGCTGGATCAGTGAACTGGAAAATGTGGAGTACCGGATTTTTTTCCCCATTCATTTTCATTGAGTCCATTCCAAAATCACTTATGTCATCTGGGAGACGACAGGGGGCGCTTTTTTCCACAGTGATCGCCGGCGCCCCTCGGCTATACTCGGGTAGGCTCGGGTGATGCAATAATTTTTCAGATCGCAAAAAAGAAAAAAAAAAAAAAATTCAGAGAAATCTCGTGAGTGGCATGCAACCACCTATAAAAAAACCTGAGAAATCTCGTGAGTGCCACTCAAAGTGTTAAACACAGGCAACGTGTGTGTGTGTGTGTGTGCAGGGGCGTAGCTGGGGGGGGGTAGCTTAGGATGATTTCAAGGGCCCAGCACTGGGGGGGGGGGCCCAACATTTTTTTTTTTTACTAGACATCACTCAGGTGTATTATTGATGCTCTCATTGATACTATGTTTGTTTCTGAAGTGTGTGTGTGCGTGTGCGTGTGTGAGATATATATAGAGAGAGGGGGGGCTTTGGTAGACTATTGCATTGGTCCATTCATTGAAGATGAACGCAATGCGACATCCTTTACTAGGCTCACCCACCAACAGTGCAGGTGCTGAACTGCTGATCCGGAATGTATAAGTAAAAACCATACGCGCGCTCGCATTCACTGGGGGCCTACAAATACATTCTTTCATGGGGCCCAGAATCTGGAGCTACACCCCTGTGTGTGTGTGTGTGTGTGTGTGTGTGTGTGTGCGTGTGCATGTGTAAACAGTGAGTGTGTATGCGTGTGCATTCGTGTTTGTGCTTGCATGCCCCTGTGTGTGTGTGTGTGTGTGCGTGGGAATATGCTTACAAGAGTTGCATAACCAACTTCACAAGCAAATAGCACAGATGGACGTCTCAAGGTTTCTTTTCCGCTGTGTCACACGGACAGAAACAGACGCTGACCAGAAAGCATGAAAGCAAAATCAAGAAATAATGTGAACATATAAAAATTTAAATATATAATAATTAAAATAAATAAACAATCGAAAACAGCCTTCCCTTTGTATCATAGATGCCGTAATCATCCGCAGTTTATACCTTTACTGTGTTGTTAGAATATTACCTCCCACCACACCCTCACTCACTGGCGCTGTGGGATAAACCAAACCTGATTGGTTTGGAGGCTTAGAGGATTTCCCCAGATAGCATATGTCCTCTGCCACCCCAGTGGTGCACTCTCACTTTCACACAAGCACTTAAGTACACTTTTTAGGCACTTGTACTTTAATCAAGTACCTTTATTTTAGATAACGTTGTACATTGTGCTTTTACTGTGTTTGTGTGAGTGTGCCTATGTGTTTGTGTGAGTGTCGTGTGTGTGCCTATGTATTTGTGTGAGTGTTGTGTGTGTGTGTGTGCCTATGTGTTTGTGTGAGTGTTGTGTGTGTGCGTCTATGTGTTTGTGTGAGTGTCGTGTGTGTGCGTGCCTATGTGTGTGTGTGTGTTGTCTGTGTGTGCCTATGTGTTTGTGTGAGTGTCGTGTGTGTGCGTCTATGTGTTTGTGTGAGTGTCGTGTGTGTGCGTGCCTATGTGTGTGTGTGTTGTGTGTGTGTGCCTATGTGTTTGTGTGAGTGTCGTGTGTGTGCGTCTATGTGTTTGTGTGAGTGTCGTGTGTGTGCGTGCCTATGTGTGTGTGTGTGTCGTGTGTGTGTGCCTATGTGTTTGTGTGAGTGTCGTGTGTGTGTGCCTATGTGTGTGTGTGTCGTGTGTGTGCCTATGTGTGTGAGTGTCGTGTGTGTGTGCCTATGTGTTTGTGTGAGTGTCGTGTGTGTGTGCCTATGTGTTTGTGTCATGTGTGATTGAAATCCTTGCATCTGATGCAGCAGTCTAATGTTGTGCCTCATACTGCCCCCTATGGTCCTCTACCGCCCTCTATAGGCAGTAATACATACTAGCATGCAAGCATGAGGCACTAGCATTCAAACAAATAAACAAAAGAACAAACAAACAAATATATAACTAGGTTTAACTTTTTTTGGACCTTGTTGAGACCCATGTGAGAGGGGCCTGGACCTTGTTGAGACCCATGTGAGAGGGGGCCTGGACCTTGTTGAGACCCATGTGAGAGGGGCCTGGACCTTGTTGAGACCCATGTGAGAGGGGGCCTGGACCTTGTTGAGACCCATGTGAGAGGGGCCTGGACCTTGTTGAGACCCATGTGAGAGGGGCCTGGACCTTGTTGAGACCCATGTGAGAGGGGGCCTGGACCTTGTTGAGACCCATGTGAGAGGGGCCTGGACCTTGTTGAGACCCTGGACCTTGTTGAGACCCATGTGAGAGGGGCCTGGACCTTGTTGAGACCCATGTGAGAGGGGGCCTGGACCTTGTTGAGACCCATGTGAGAGGGGCCTGGACCTTGTTGAGACCCTGGACCTTGCTGAGACCCATGTGAGAGGGGCCTGGACCTTGTTGCGACCCATGTGAGAGGGGGCCTGGACCTTGTTGAGACCCATGTGAGAGGGGGCCTGGACCTTGTTGAGACCCATGTGAGAGGGGCCTGGACCTTGCTGAGACCCATGTGAGAGGGGGCCTGGACCTTGTTGAGACCCATGTGAGAGGGGGCCTGGACCTTGTTGAGACCCATGTGAGAGGCCGCCTGGACCTTGTTGCGACCCATGTGAGAGGGGCCTGGACCTTGTTGAGACCCATGTGAGAGGGGGCCTGGACCTTGTTGAGACCCATGTGAGAGGGGCCTGGACCTTGTTGAGACCCATGTGAGAGGGGCCTGGACCTTGTTGAGACCCATGTGAGAGGGGCCTGGACCTTGTTGCGACCCATGTGAGAGGGGCCTGGACCTTGTTGAGACCCATGTGAGAGGGGGCCTGGACCTTGTTGAGACCCATGTGAGAGGGGCCTGGACTTGGTCTATGCTGGCATACGAGCTCCCCTTATTGATCCCTTTGGGGGAAATCTGGGCATCATAGTAGCATAGTGGTATAGGTGTGAGCAGGGTATTAGAAGAAAGACATACATCAAGTTTCTCAAGTTTCAAGTTTCTTTAATATTTGTCATACAGAAGTACAGAATACTTTTATACAAAATGCTTCTTACTGTTACGCTCCAGAGACTGTGCAAGACAAGATAAGTATGAAATAAAATAACATAGTAAAATTAGAAGTAAAAAATGAGGTCACAGTGTTCAGTTTAGACATATGTACAATGTTCGATGCAGAATAGACGTAGTTACCATACAATATACAATACTGTGCAGTGTACTAATATACAATACTATATAGTGCAAGGCAGAAATGGGACGAGGTGCAATTTAGGTACAATTCACAGTAGGTGTACGAGTTGTAGTGCAAATCCTTTATCAATAAATATAAAGTGTAAAGTGTGTTTGTGTGATCTAAAGTGTGGAGAGTGGGTGCTGCAGTGTGTTGTTTGTTTGAGTGAGTGTGTGCGTGTGGGTGTGTGTGCTGTGTGCATTTGATGGTTGTTGCATAGTGTTTATTGTTCGTTTAGCAGCCTGATGGCCTGGGGATAGAAGCTTCTTCTGAGTATTTCTGTGCTCGCCTTAAGACTCCGGTATTGCTTGCCTGACCGCAGCAGTTCAAAGAGGCAGTTGTTCGGGTGGCTCGAGTCCTTAATAATTCTCTTAGCCTTCCCCTTGCACCGCTTGTTGTAAATGTTCTGGAGGGTGGGAAGCCCCCCTCCAATTGTGCGTTCGGCTGAACGTGTCACTCTTTGTAGTCTGCTACGATCTTGTGCAGTGCTATTCCCAAACCAGGAGGTGATGTTGCCGGTCAGGATGCTCTCTATTGTACATGAGTAGAAGTTCCTAAGGATCTTCTGACTGACTTGGAACTTCCTTAGGCGCCTGAGGAAGTAGAGGCGTTGTCGTGCCTTCTTCACAACACTGTCAATGTGTGTGGTCCATGTCAAGTCCTCGGATATGTGGGCTCCGAGGTACTTGAAACTGTCCACTCTCTCAACCGGTGCCCCGTCGATGCTGAGGGGGCTGTAGTCCTTGACCCCCGACCTCCTGAAGTCCACAATCATCTCTTTTGTTTTGCTGACGTTCAGGGAGAGGCAGTTCTCCTGACACCACTGTGACAGGTTCTCTACCTCTTCCAGGTAGGCCCTTTCGTCGTTGGCAGAGATCAGGCCCACCACTACTGTGTCATCAGCAAATTTGATGATGGTGTTGTTGTTCCGCTGTGCTACGCAGTCATGCGTGTACAGGGAGTAGAGGAGGGGGCTCAGAACACAGCCCTGGGGGGCCCCTATGTTGAGCGTGATGGATGAGGAGGTGCAGTTGCCGGCTCTTACCACATATAGGCAATACAATTATATCTGAACATAAAAACATGAGAAAAATAAAAAGTGTAAACAAAGGTGCAGATGAGGGTCTGTATACCCTATTGGTTAAATTATATGTTACAATAAACATAGGATAAATAAAGAACTTGAATTTGGATATATACTATGAGTAAGAATAAAAGTAAACAGTGTACACAAGGTGCAGTGTACACACGGTGCAGTATACACACGGTGCAGTATACACACGGTGCAGTATACACACGGTGCAGTATACACACGGTGCAGTATACACACTGTGCAGTATACACAATGTGCAGTATACACACGGTGCAGTATACACACGGTGCAGTATACACACGGTGCAGTATACACACGGTGCAGTATACACACGGTGCAGTATACACAAGGTGCAGTATACACACGGTGCAGTATACACAATGTGCAGTGTACACAAGGTGCAGTGTACACAAGGTGCAGTATACACAAGGTGCAGTATACACAAGGTGCAGTATACACAAGGTGCAGTATGCACAAGGTGCAGTATGCACAAGGTGCAGTATACACAAGGTGCAGTATGCACAAGGTGCAGTATACACAAGGTGCAGTGTACACAAGGTGCAGTATACACAAGGTGCAGTATACACAATGTGCAGTATACACAAGGTGCAGTATACACAAGGTGCAGTATGCACAAGGTGCAGTATGCACAAGGTGCAGTATGCACAAGGTGCAGTATACACAAGGTGCAGTATACACAAGGTGCAGTATACACAAGGTGCAGTATACACAAGGTGCAGTATGCACAAGGTGCAGTGTGCACACGGTGCAGTGTGCACAAGGTGCAGTACGCACAAGGTGCAGTATACACAAGGTGCAGTATACACAAGGTGCAGTATACACAAGGTGCAGTATACACAAGGTGCAGTATACACAAGGTGCAGTATACACAAGGTGCAGTATACACACGGTGCAGTATACACACGGTGCAGTATACACAAGGTGCAGTATACACAAGGTGCAGTATACACACGGTGCAGTATACACAATGTGCAGTATACACACGGTGCAGTATACACACGGTGCAGTATACACACGGTGCAGTATACACACGGTGCAGTATACACACGGTGCAGTATACACACGGTGCAGTATACACAAGGTGCAGTATACACACGGTGCAGTATACACAAGGTGCAGTATACACAAGGTGCAGTATACACAATGTGCAGTATACACAAGGTGCAGTATACACAAGGTGCAGTATACACACGGTGCAGTATACACAATGTGCAGTATACACAAGGTGCAGTGTACACAAGGTGCAGTATACACAATGTGCAGTATACACAAGGTGCAGTATACACAAGGTGCAGTATACACAAGGTGCAGTATGCACAAGGTGCAGTATACACAAGGTGCAGTATGCACAAGGTGCAGTATACACAAGGTGCAGTGTACACAAGGTGCAGTATACACAAGGTGCAGTATACACAATGTGCAGTATACACAAGGTGCAGTATACATAATGTGCAGTACGCACAAGGTGCAGTACACACAAGGTCACAAGGTGCAGTATACACAAGGTGCAGTATACACACGGTGCAGTATACACAAGGTGCAGTATACACAAGGTGCAGTATACACACGGTGCAGTATACACAAGGTGCAGTATACACAAGGTGCAGTATACACACGGTGCAGTATACACAAGGTACCCTAACTGGCTGCATGATATACATCATACGTTGTAGTCTGTGCAGGTTTTGGTGGTTAAGAGTCAGACACACTTAGTGGTTAAGAGTCAGACACACTTAGTGGTTAAGAGTCAGACACACTTAGTGGTTAAGAGTCAGACACACTTAGTGGTCAGACATGGTTGACTTGGGGACCAAGGAGGGCAGGATGGTGGGACAGTTCAACTCAACACTTGGCTCTGTATGCTGATGGATCTGACGCTCTCTCTGCAGGAAGTAAGTCTGACGGTCAGCGGAGTCCCAACCATGCCGCGTTTCTCCACATGGAAGAGATTCCCTACAGCCATGAGGACCAACCGGATGGCCGCAGAGGGAGCGGTGAGGAGAGGACTGACTGAGCCGGTCTTAAAACCAGACAGTTAAACTGTGAGGAGAGGACTGAGTGAGCCGGTCTTAAAACCAGACAGTTAAACTGTGAGGAGAGGACCGGTTTTAAAGACCAGTTAGCTGTCAGTCTGTGTAGTGAGGTGGTGGAGGAATATGACACTGGCAGAATTTTGAAACGTGGCAGATCTTGTTTGAAGATGTTGCAATATTGAAAACAAGGGTTTCTTGCTTACTTTAAGAGTATTCCAAAATGTTTGACTGAAAACAAGACTGAACCGTTCATTAAAATGTTCAGTTTTCTAGAACGGTTATGTCTATATCTAGGGAGGAGGTCAAACGTTTTTCTGCCGTCACTGAAAAACTCAAATGAAAAATATTTGTCATAAAGCCAATATTTATTTAAATTGCATATTCCACCTCTGTGAGATGGTCTATAACATGAAAAAATATAAACGGTGAAATAGATAATAATTTTGTTACAGCAACCTTTAATCACCTGACCTGACCTGGCTATAATCCATCATAATCTATCAGCCTTTTGAGTTTCAGAAATTATGGTAAATAGCAGAGAGAACACTCGCGCCGCTTTGGCCACATTGAATTCCTAATAGGTGACGGCGCACCCATCGCCTTTTGGTAAAAAATGTAAAAGTCCCAAACGGAAAGAATAATCCGATTTCACACAGTTGTAGTTGAGACTTGGGGCAACATTTATATGCAAAAAGCTTGTTGTTGGCTGCTATTTAAGGGGAGTAGCCATTTGAATGAAAAACACTGACACCGTTTTGACAGGCATTTCTCCAACAAATCATCAATCGACAAACGGCTTTGTGTGCATGCATTGGTTGGCTACAATTTGAGCGGTTGTTTGTTCCACCTAATTAAAAGTATCATCTGGGACTTTGGCTTTTTGAGGGAAGTGGCCCGAAAGCAGAAGGAGCCCAAACTGTGTTTTCGGAGCTCCCATTTGATTACATCACGACAGAACGTTTGAGCTCCCAGTCCCTACTATATCACTCCACCTTCCCTTCTTTATCTTTCAGTCTTATATCCCTATTTTCTATTCCCTGACACGTCTCTCTCTCTCTCTCCGTGTGCCTGTAGGGTCGGAGCCGTCGCCCACTCCTCCTTTCATCAGCTCTCTGTCTCTCTCCAGCTCCGAGGAGACCATCGGGAAGAAGCTGCTCCGTAAACTGAGTGAGTGGTTCATTTGCATGTTCGTCAGAGGAGCGCTCTGTGCGACAGCCCGCCCACGCGCTGACCTCACTGCATGCTGCGCCTGAACTCTTCCATCAGACACAGTGCCAGATGTATCTTAGCAACAGGCGTTCCATTCAGCCCACACTTCCCTCCTTAGATATGACTCATTCGCTTTTTAAATATATTTTTTTTTATTACGCATTGGGATCGTTGTTAGCTGCACTTCTCAGTAGTTCAAGGTTAATTTCGCTGCCTACAATAGATGCCAAATAAGAGTCGTTTACCAGTACATAGGATGTGATGATCTGTGGTGCCATGAAAACAGTGAGTTGCTTACGAGGAACAGAGCTTTTAAAAGGAATATGGGATGGGGGGCCGGACCTCACGACATAGATGTCTCATTGAATTGATGTATCGCAAACCCTGCCCTCTTTTCTTGACCCTCCAATCACAACAAAACATACTATTCTTGTCACATGGAGACTAACCTCGTTCCCAGCTTTATCTCGAGAGATAAAGCCTGGTAAAGCACTACGGCCGAAAGTGGGAATCAGGTAGGCAGTCCCGCCCCTGAAATCACGACACGGTGCTCATGAAAATGTATTCCCCCCAGAAACAACCTCGTTATCGCTTCCCTCGACAGGCTGACAGACCTGCTTGTTGTTTGTTTCGCTGGGGACTATAAACAGATCAGGGGGTGCCCGGAAACCGGAAAGCCTGTAGCCGGTATTTCTGTATTTCCGATTCACATTTTAGGAGGCATAGCTTTACCAGCCTACATAGAGACCCACCAGAGACGAGCTTCAGACCTACTCGGGAACTGACCCACAGTTTAAACATTTGATTTAGTTGATGGGGAAAGAGTACTTTGGTTTAAAAGGGGAGAACTGGATAGGACTTCATACACTCTGCAACACGATAGATATTTGAGAACATCAGTTGAAACATCATTGTGAAATATTTACTTTGATGTTGCACTTCCCAGTGCCGTCCAATACGACGATGAATTGACCCCCTTCTCTTGATCCTCCCTTGGCAGCAACAGTTGTGATTGGAGGATCAGGAAAGCAACGGTTGTGATTGGAGGATCAAGAAGGTGGGGGTTTGAGATAGGTGAATTAGGCCCATCATGCCACCACCAGGCGGCTCTACGGTCGATTCTGGTGTCCCAGATATACATACTCCCTTTCATCAGACGCTCAGCTCTACATATTCTCAAATTCATTCATGTCCTAAATAAAACTCTACGTTGCCAAACAAACCTCGGCCCCAGAGCGTTGTTCTCCCTTCATCAGTCGAGTTACATAACCTCAGTCTATAGCACTGGAATAAGCGCAGAGGCATCTAATCGACGACCCAATGCATGTGTGTGTGTGTGTGTTCGTTCCTGTGTGTGTTGCCCATCTTACGTGTGTGTGTGTGTTGTTGCAGGACAAATAAAGACTTCTTCTTCTATATGAAGGTGTGTTAACCTGCTACAGTGATGCTGAAAAGGGCATTCTGAGTAAACTAATGTGGAAAATGATTAAATTAAATAAAAACATTTATATATTGAGAATTTGACACTTTCTTCCTTTCCCAGGTAACAAGAGGAGGAAGATATCTCGAGACGGAGACAGGAGTATCGAGGAGGGCTTGGAGCAGGCGATAGTAAAGAGCTAGCAGAGTGCCACGCGGGGAGAGACGAGAGACGTCCCCAGTCTCTTCCTAATCTCTGGTTCACATCTTTACCCGATAGAGAACTCCTCAACCATCCGGCCCACGGGGTTCAGACAATTTTTTATTTTGTACTCGTTAAAACCAGGAAACATCCATTTGAAAACCTTGCTTTAAAACTAGGTCGACATCCTACTGTCAGGTCATACAGTCGGGTCCATAAATATTTGGACATTGACACAATTTTCACAACCACAATGAACTGGAAATGAAACAAGCAAGATGTGCTTTAAGTGCAGATTTTCAGCTTTAACAGTTTCTACATGTGCCCCCCCCCCCCCCCCTTTCTTGATCGTTTCATTTCAAATCCATCGCGGCGGTGTACAAGGCCAAGATTATGAGATTTGTGTTGATGTCCAAATATACACAGTATAACGCAACTATTGTTATGCATCAATTGTTTTGGCTAAACTTAAGTTTCACCAAAGGCTTAAAACCATAGAGGAGAAACTCCCACAACCAGAGGGGTAGGCCGTCTGAGCTTTATGAAGCTCCTACATCACTCCTACATCACAGACCAAGATCTCACAGGAGACGGAGACTAATCTTGTGTTCTGTAGCCTCCAAAGAAACTCAGGTCCCAACACGTCTCCTGTCCTGCTGACCCTCACCTCCGACTCCGTAGCGACCGCTTGATCTGAAGAGAGGAGATGAGGCCTAAACAACGCGGCACCGGATCCGTCTAGCCTTGACTGGACCGAAGAACCCACGAGGGAGTCTCTGAACGGAGCCGAGCGGGGTTTCATCGCGACCACCTCAGAGAAGGCTGGAGAGGCCTGGGGAAGGATCTAGAAGACCTCTCCCTGACAGCTACCCCCCTAACCGTATCCTCTAAATCCTCTCCTTTAAAGAGGGAGGGAGTCGTCTCACTGGAACTTTTTCCTATCCGTCGTTAAATAGCCTGTAGTTTACATTACTTGTCACCGGCAAATTTTAACTGTACAAGAGCACTCACAACATGAAGAACAGAAGAGCCGACCCTGAGGCAATATCTGAGCCACCTTTGACCCGTTTCTTGAGTCGAGGAATAATCGCACCAGTTTTTATTATCGCGAGGTTGGTTCCCGCAGGAAGGAGGACATCGTTTACACATGGAACTGACGTAATCTTGCCATATCACTACTGCCACCCACTGCCAGCACGAGTTCACACACTGGTCACTGGCCAAAAGGAAATAGCCACTAGAAAAAGAGCACAATTTCTAGAACCAAACCTACTGAAGATATGTAGTGAGAAAGCCATAAATGATTTCCAACTTGAATAAGCACCTAATATAATATATATAATAATAATAATAATATATTATATTATTAACCTCTGGCATCAACGGGATATGCAATATACACTTACCTTATATTATATTAACCTAATATAATATAGCTGAAGTCGAGGATAAAAGAAGAACCAATGCTATACCTCTGAACGCCCAGTCAACCCTCTCACGTGACACCTCTCCCTCGAGAGGGACTGTAACACCAGGAAATAACCTTTTCCTTTAGAAGGACTTTAAAATGTAATAACACGGGAAATATAATAACTTGTTCCTTTAGGACTTTAAAATGTAATATCACCGGGAAATGCAATAACCTTTTCCTTTAGGACTTTAAAATGTAATAACACCTGGAAATGTAATAACCTTTTCCTTTAGAAGGACTTTAAAATGTAATAACACCGGGAAATGTAATAACTTTTCAAAATGTGATAACCTTTAAAAATGTAATAACTTTTCAAAATGTGATAATCTTTCAAAATGTAATAACCTTTCAAAATGTAATAACTTTTCAAAATGTAATAACCTTTCAAAATGTAATAACTTTTCAAAATGTAATAACCTTTCAACATGTAATATAACCTTTCAAAATGTAATAACCTTTCAAAATGTAATAACTTTTCAAAATGTAATAACCTTTCAAAATGTTATTACATTTTAATGTCCTTCTAAAAGGAAAAGGTAATTACATTTCCTGGTGCTATTACACGTTAAAGTCCTTCTAAAAGGAAAAGGTTATTACATTTCCTGGTGTTACAGGGAGAGAAAAGAAAAGAGTCAGGCCTGCTGAACGTAGCCAGGGACTGGAAGACGCTCGTCGACCTAGATCAGAAACTCACCTTTCAACGGTCAGCACCAGCCTGAGACCTGATCTAGTTCTCTAGTCCTCAGCATTGTGTCTTCATCGTGGAGCTATCCGTCCCCTGGGAGGAGGCTATGGACGAGGCACATGAGCAGGAGAGGCTGATATATTCGCAGCAGAAGCAGAGAAACCCAGGCTGGAACGTCAAGGTGCACCCCGTTGAGGTCGCTGGCCATACCCTGAGCACTGAAAGGCTTTAACCCTTTCACTATCACAATACAGAAGGTTAACCCTTTCACTACCCCACTACAGACGGTTGGGTTAAATTAAGCACCTGCATCAATTAACTCCTGCCAAACAAAACATGTCCAGTTACTGTTTTAACGTTTGAAATTAATGTAGCGATGAATTATTGTGACACGTGAATAATGAAATATAGACAAACCAGACATAGCCTACAACCTTGCTCAAACTATTTACAATAACATTAAAAGGTGCTGTAAGTGGTATCTTTGTTAAAATAAGTGTTAAATAGCTCTACATTCTGATGGAGGAACTGGGAGACCCATGTCACTGACCAAACACTATATCAGCGATGGCTGTTGGAATGCAGAGATACTATTTCAACCCTTGTGTGGTGTTCAGGTCTGTGGGACCCGTTTGCAATGTTTACTAAAAGATTAATTATACAATTAATTATTTTTGATTATGAGACTCATTGGCTTTGGCTCATTTAATGTGAAGAACATGTAAGCGAACACATTTTCATTGGGTGTGTGTAAATTGTAGATAAAAACAAGTAAATATGATAAAATAATTTACAAAATGGTTGACTGTGGACATTCACTGTCTGCATTGTTTCATTCATATTTCTCAAGATATGAAACATGATTTATTCCCTTCATATCTTGATTATGTTTTATTTTTTTTACAGACATCCCAAAAAATGTATAGCACTTGTATTGATAAATGTGATCTAGCAGAGGTAAACGGCAAATATTAACCATATACAGTATGCTGTCTAGATTGCTTGTAATTGAAATAAAGTTAACATCTATTAACAATTTTTACATATTTTAAAATCCCAATAATGTTGTGGGTTCACCAGACCAACGAACATTGGGTGAGTAACAAAAATGCAAACACCACACAAGGGTTAACATGTAGACCACTTATTTGAACCCTTACAGCACCTTTAACAATAGAATGTGGGTGAATGAAGGAGCCCCCACAAAGGAAGTCTCACCTTCACAAGGAGATTTGTGGCCATGTCCACAGCAAAGCTCCTGTGGGAGCTGGGGGTCAGAGGGCAGGCCAGCAGGAGGACGATAAAAGCACTCTTGGAGACTGCAAAGCAGTCACTGGCTGTGGCTGAAGAGGAAGGACCCCACCTGGGCCAAGAGTTGACCAGCAAGAGAGGCCAGCAATCAGCTACGGGCCCTCTGATCAGCCTGCGGTGGGCCTGCCTCAGCAGAGGGTGGACTGTGAATAAAAGGCTGAAACACAGAAGGACGACCGAAGCTGCGTCCCAACAAATAACATCCTCTGGTGGTCAACCTTCCGCCCAGGACAGCACAGCCAGGTCAAGTAAAGTGCTGATCTACAGGGGCCGTGACCCCCAGTCCTACTAACCAATCTGTCCTTACAGAAATAAAAGAATTTTTTACCAGATTTTAATAAGAGGATAGATTTTGACTATTACCAATTGTGACTGGTGAACTTGAAAGACAGCAAGATCATCTGCAATATCAATATCGTCAGTACCGATGTCATCTTGCAGAAGTGGTTTTGACCTCATCTCTCTATAACAGACATCCATTATGCACACGTAGAAACACCAGCGTGCGACCACCCTTCCCTAAACACACTTAGGATAACAGATCGCGTTCTGTCTGCGCACATAGAACTACATTGACTCAGAGGTGTGTTCAGCGTCATCTCAGAAGCCATCATCCACTCGCATATCCACCCTAATTCATAATCAGCAGTTAAAGACGTAGATCCTTTGATCACATTCAGTAGAGGTAATAGCATCTAGTTCATATATCCAGGGCTGTAAGTTAACCTAGGCCTCCAGCCAAATACTGATAGGAATATTTTTTTAATTCGAAAAAAAACTAGCAAAAATATTAGTAATTACTAGTAGTAAAGGAATGGGCGATGGGGGCCTTGAAGGACAGCAGTGGCTACATGCATGCTTGCTTATACAGTACCGCTTTTTAGCATAGAACTATTCCCTCATAATACGTTTTTAGATAGTTCTGCATGCTTAAGACGACGGGTGCATGAATAGAATCTGATCTGCGGTCAGGCGACGCGTTCACAGTAGGATGACATGTATGAGAGAAAGCAGTCTGATATCAGCTGTTCCAGGCTGAGGGTGACAGTGGACTACGGAGTAGGATGACAAGAGGCATAGTCGAAGATGGGTCGCTGCAAATTCAGCTCTATCCAGTCACCATGAACGTGGGATGTTGCTTTAAAAGCACACCAGTGCACAGTTGTGGAGAGAGGTTAATGATTATTTGCGCTATAGCAATGATCTTATTTGTCGCAATGATTAATCGACTCCCCTCAGAATTTGAGTGGCTGCTTTAGCTGCTGAGAGGTTCAGGTTAAACAGGGTATCTGCAGGTTTGAACAAGTTACATTTAAGACCTTTTTAATACCACTTCGTCACAAAATACCAATTTCACGACCATACTAGCAAAAGAACAAATGCATAGCGACACTGAACTGACGGCTGTACATGCCAATCTACGCACCAAGCTCCCGGTAGCCCCACAAAAAAAACGATGAATACAAAAACATTTAATATATTTAATATAAATGTTTATTTTGTATCCACTTTTTCTCCTCCTATTTTTTCTGTGTTTTTCCTCCCATCCCAATTTAGTCGTTATGCCAATTCCGCCCTCCCCTTCAGGGTTGTTGCACGCATGTGCCCCCCACTGGTCGGTCTAGGGAGCCCTGAAGTCGATCACATGCTTCCTCCGATACATAGGAGACAGCCAGCAGCCTCTTTTCACCTGGCAGCGAGGACTCTCATTGGTGAAGTGTAACGCGTGGGAGGTCACACTACCTTCACCATTTCCCTCCCTCGCTGTGCAGGCGCCCTGACCGACCTGTAGGAGTAGCCGTTTACAACGACCAGATTACCACCCACTGGATTCCCTCCCGCTGACACTGCCAATTGTGCCAGTATGACGGCCGGCCAAGCCGGAGGCACCACTGACAGCCGGATTCGATACCAGTGTCTCTGCGGTGGTAGACAGGCGCTTAGTCCGCTGTGCTACCCGGCCGCCTTATTTAATATAAATGTAAGACTTCTTAATACCCCGCAGATACCCTGTTAAAGTCAGCTGATCTTTACTGTGGAATACGGACAGAGAACACCACTTTACTGAACAGAGACAGAGAGAGAGATGGGCGAGGCAGAGTGATGTCAGAGGGGTCTTTGGGGGCCACTCAGTGACACAATCCATTCTGCCAAGTAAGGCTATGGAGGCACAAAGGATACTGCGTTGCTAAGCGATCCACATTGACCTCTCTTTACGCGAACGGAACACGCGGCAGAAAACCCTTTGATCAGACTACTGAGAACGAGAAGTGAGCGAGTGAATTAAGTTATTTCTGCCAAACGCTCTGGAAGACTATTACATGTTTATGTGGGTTGGTTAGGATTGTTTTATATTTGTATAGATAATATATGGTGGGAATAAACAGACTAAGTTATATTTAGTAGAGAACGATTAAGATGATTATATACTGCAACTTAAAGATTTCAAGAGAGCAAGAGAAGCAAACCCTGTTAGATACTATTCTACTTTCAACTTCTCAATAAATGGATTCCAATTCCTTTTTTGTCTACTTCTCTTTATTATTCTGACTTGCCAATGCAAGCTTTAGCCAAGTAAAATCAACATTAGTCTATAGAAAATGTTACATTTCTACCAGTGTTTACAGAGTGACACATTCACACTGCAAGCATTAGTGCTCAGATCTGACTTTTATGTATTTTTATAAATGTGGTCAATATCAGATTCCAGTGTGAACCGGTCACGCTCCTGAACTGACCGGCATGCGTAAATGAACAATAAAGATGGACGTAAACATTGTGACAAATGTCCATCTCTAAAGTGACGTAAGAGTCGCATGACTGTTCAGACTGAGGTCGCATTGCAAAGAGAATCAGACCTGTGTCTGTGTGGCCCAAATCAGAATTGAAAAGATCAGATTTCATGCGATTAGTAATGTTCACACTGTCATGAAAAAATCTGATCCGAGTCACATATGAGCAAAGAAATCAGATTTGGGCCACTTTCATCTGCAGTGTGAACGTAGCCTTGTTCTCAGAAGAGGACATCTACCAATTCTACGGTCAGTCGGAACTGTCTGCCACAAGAGACTACAAAACATTGTTGTGGCAAGTGGTTCCCCTTGATTCCAATGAGTTTCTGGTGGAGAAAAATAACCCAGGTGTGTCAAGGTGTAAAACAACTGCACAATAACCCAACTTCCACTTCATAATATATTATTTATTTCAGTAGTTCATTGATCACATTAGATTGTCATGAGGACATTTCACATTTTAAAACTCCCCCAGTTTGCCAACACAGCATTATATTGAAGTTACATGTCGCTGCTGTCGGGACAAAACCTCATAACTCCAAAAACCCAACTTTTCAGCAGATGAAAAAAACTAACACAGATTTGAGGGTGAATAGAGTTAGGAGGTTTAGACAGATGATCGGTTTAATGCTTTTCCATTGTTTAAACTTTGTAAAACCCACACACACATATGGAGGATGATCTACGGAGTTGATTTATATAATAAAAAAAAATAAAAAAATGGAGTTATGAGGTCAACTTGAGCTGAACACATAAATCATTAATAAATTACATGGCCTTATTGCATTCTCTATGCCCTTCACATATAATACTGCTTCATTATATAATAAACTTTAATAATAATAATTATTATTATTATATATTATTAAGTCTGCAAGTCAGAGGCGGTAAACAGATTTTAGTTAGTTGTTTTCGTATGACCGATTTGGTCAAGTGATTTGTGTCAATCACGCTAAGTACAGTCAGCTTGGTCACATTAAAAGTAAACCCTGTTTTTCCAGTGTGTAGCAATCTGCTCGAGGACTGATCACATGGGTTTCATGAAATACAATTGGGAATGTTCTTTTAAGAATGGGAATGAAATAATTACAATAGTAATCACGTTAAAAGAATAATAATAATGTTAAGACAATGGAAGACTGAGACTGAGCTCCACTAGAGTTCATCTTAATTACAGCTAGCTTACAGCTAACAGACGCGCCGCGGTTAGCCGACCCTCGCGCACCACCTAGCATGACGACTCACAACAGACGATTAACACAACATGTAAACACTACGGAAAATAAATCAATTCAAATCACTCCACTGCAAGTAGGAGACACACACATGGAGCAAACAGCGACGACTCAAACACATTCTCTTAAACCATTACGCTGTTTTGTGCATTACATCAAGGGTAAAATCTGAATGATCTCTAGATGGTGAGGTCACAGAGTCGGTATAAACGACGGGGCTTTCCCTAAACAATGGTATAGGGTGAAATTGTGTTTTTAAAGTCCTGATGAAACGGCTAGCAGAATGCTATTTGATTCCACATATTTATGTGTTTCTTGTAAAAACAAGAATCTAGGGAGGGACTTGTCGTAGATATTGATTTGCATTTATAGTAGCCAATAGTGCTGAATGTGCATTATTGTCGACCCATTAGCTAGCAAGCTAATGTTAGCAACATAGGTTAGCAACATTACACAACTTTAGTAACGTTAGCTTGCAAGCTAACATTGAACATTTGTTCAATTTAGTTAAAGATTGCTAGCTCAGTTACAATGTGCTATAAATGTCATTCAAGAAAGCATTTCATTGGACGAAAAAAATATGTATACGCCCCTGTGTGCTATTTCGATTTCATGGAGCCTTTAAGTTGCAGGAAATTACAGCAAATGGCTTTCTTTATTGCAAATTATTTTGCCTCCCGGACAGGGGGCCACAGCCCCCCTCCGGACCACCCCCTATGTGAAACTCTGCACCATCTTGTTTGAAAATCCTGGGGGAAAGCCCTGAACGTGTGCAGTAAGTTAGTTGGATACAGGGGACAGTGTGTGTATACGTATGCGTGTCTGTGCGGGTGTGTGGTTTCCAGGTTATCAGCTGGGAGACACTCACTGCCCCCCCAGGGTCAGTGTCGGGGGGGCCCGGGGAGGACGAGGACGTGCCTGGGGATGGTGGGAGGCCTGGTCCTCCATCTACTGGACATTGGTGACGGCCTCGTGGATGGACTCGGCCACGTAGTCGATGTTCTTGGTAGTGAGGCCGCACATGTTGATGCGACCGCTGGCCATCAGGTAGACGTGTCTCTCCTTGATCATGTAATCCACTTGTTGGCCTAGGAGGAGACATTTAAATGTACATCTGGTCATTTAGCCGACGCCGTCATCCAAAGCCACTTACAGATTGTGAACAAGTCAGCAGGAGGGGTACAACTCTGGCAGCTAAGGGTCAGTGGCATCGTTCGTCAAATAGTATTGAGTGTTACACTCTGAGTAGGCTGACCAGGTCAAAATGGTTCAGTCGCAGGACAGCAGCACTGCTTTTGCGGGACAATGCGGGACACGTACAGTAGGCAAAAAAAAAATAAAAATCATTTTTATTTAATTTTTTGCTCATTAAAACTTTGCAGGGCTATAACTTTTTAAATTGTATTGCTAAATTGACATTATTATGGCCCATTCAACATCGGTTAGCTATCGTTCAGGGAGTATAAATATGTTTTTTATCGTTTTCTGCAGTATTTCATAGAACGTGAGTTATAGCCATTTATGCATATATTAGATCATCAAATGCAGTTTGATAGCAATTGACGCCAGATTAAAAATTTCAATTGTACAAGGTCCTAAACGTCATGACTCATCATCTGCTGGTGACCGGAGGGGGGGGGGGGGGGGGGTCGTTTATAATGCAATGACCGACATTAAATGTTTCATGTAGTATGGGTGATATATTGATCATAGCAGTTTGTATGGATAATAATAATCAAAAATGCTTCCTCGTAGCGATGGGGGATGATACTGGAGCAAAAAGATCGCTATTATGGGATGTTGATCTAGGCGAACCATTTCCGGGTTGTACAATACTATATACGTCCAAATAATGTTGTTTATCGAGTTATGGCAACGGATCGATTATCCAGTGTGTCCAGATGGAGTCCCGTGAGCGATAGCAAGTGGCCGGAGGGAATAGGGAGACACACCGGCGTCACAATTATCAACATCCGGTTGTAACTCGCCGATCGGCCACCAGGTGGCGGTGTTGAAGCGTTGGAGAGTTGAGCGGAGTCCTACAGCAACAGTCAATGATCCGTGGGTGAAATATGAATACCATGACAGAAATTTGAAATATTGATCTCAAAGACGCTGTAAAACGTCATTGGCAGATTACGCATGGCGAGGAATGACGTCTTAACACGTCATTGGCGATTAAAGGGTTAAATAAATGTATTTATTATTGAAATGCCTTTATTTCATATTCGACGCAGACGGTAGGCTATATATAGCACATTTTGTTATTAATCTTATTAAACTGTATAGATGCTTCACCAATCACCTTCTCAGCCCCTACGGTCTGTCACCAACATCTTTATTTAATCACACTTTCATCATTAAGCAGGTAACCATCAATCTTGGTAAGCTGATAAAATCACTCCATTAATCCTATGCAAACAGGGACATGTGCACTCCAGGGAACATTGGCGTTTTGTGACAGAGGAGGAGGGGAGTCTCACCCACTGTACAACGTGCTCCATTATTACTGTACGACTTAAGTTCTAAACCCGTCTACGGGAAAGTGCACAGTCGCAGTGTCAGGGTCTGTGTCTTCACAACAAGCATCAATGCAGCACAAGATGACACACTATAGCCACTGCGCCACCAACACTGATAATAATAATAACAACGGGATACCAACTGGTGACAATGAAGGCATTTGAGACACTCACCTCCGGTTTTGGGGATATTAGCCTCCGGATTCTATTGCCCCCTTCCCTCTGGACAGTGTCCCGGCGATACTCCCCGTGTATTCTGTTATTATAACAAACCGACCCTCTGATTCAGTTCTCAATAATAGTCGGGCCAGACTTGCTGAAGAGGCGCTCCTCTGAACAACTATACGTGATGCTCCCCGAGCCTCTTAACGTCCCCCTCTCCTCCATGGGTGATGGTGAAGCTCCTGTGGCAGATCCTGCATTCTTTTTTTTTATCCACTTTTTCTCCCATTTTTTATATTTTCTCCCATCCCAATTTCGTATCATCCAATTCAACCCTCCCCTGTCACGAACGCTGTTTCTTGCCTCCCACAAGCCGGCTGCAATGTGGACTAAGTCAGGGGTTCCCATACTTTTCAGGCCGGGGCCCAGAAAATAAGGCGTCAGAGAGCCGCGGCCCAATCCACATCGTCTGGCTTTTTTTTTTTTTTTTTTTGCCAGACGACCGATTTTTTAAGCCAAATATCACTTCAATCCTATTAAGTTAGTTCAAGTTAGTTATTCATTTATATGTGCTATTTATGAGAGGGCTAACTTGTTGCAAAATAATAATGATAATAATAATAGCCTCATTAAAATACTATTGTTGTTTTCAGCGTTTTATGTGCATAATCTGTTATTTAGTTTGAAATGTTCATTGAAATAAGTAGATTTTTCGTTTTTGTTTATTTATTAAGTTAATATAAAACATTTTAGAATACAATAGAATAGAATTTTAGAATACAACTAGAAACACTGTCCTGGCCTGCTTCTAAGTTCAGTGGCCTGACAAAAAAAATTAAAATAAAAAAATAAAAAATAAAAAAATAAAATTTTTTTTTTTTTTTTTTTTTTTTTTTTAATCATCTCGCGGCCCATCCGTGGCTGCTCGCGGCCCACTTTTGGGTCGCGACCCCGACTTTGGGAACCACTGGACTAAGTCATACATAGCACAAGTCCCCTCCGGTACTTGAGGTAACAGCAGTCGAATCTTTTCACCTGCGCAGCTCGATCTCTCAGTGGCGAGGAGTAACGCGCGGGAGGCTCACGCTGCCCCCGACACTTCCTGATTCTACTGCGCAGGCGCACCAACCGACCTGTAGGAGTCGCTGTCCACAATGACCGATCCCCACCCATCAGTTTCCCACCCCCTAATACGGCCAATGTGTATTAGTACGGACGACCAGCTAAACTGAAAGCAAATGTGGAGCGCTGGGCTCGAACTGACGAGCCCAGCGTCTCCAGCATTTTGTGGCGAGCGCCTTGCCCACTACGCCACGTAGCCGCCCGGCAGATCCTGCATTCTACCTTTTGGGGATCATCTGAAACGGATCTCAGCCACGTATACTTAAGTTGTCCCAGTCTCTGTTATATGAGCAAAGTCTCTTTTTTTTGCCTCCATTTCCTTGTTTTTCTTAGCTAGCTAAACAACTTGTATCAGTAATATTGGCTGTCTTTCTTCTGACTACTCGAGTGACTGACGTCACACACACAGCTGCCCCGGCCTCGCTCGGACAGGCGACAGGCAGCGAGACTCGAGTGAGCTGCTCGGCAGCCTCGGCTGCGCAATGCATTGGTTTGTGACGTC
This sequence comes from Notolepis coatsorum, assembly GCF_963971535.1. Classification (NCBI taxonomy): domain Eukaryota; kingdom Metazoa; phylum Chordata; class Actinopteri; order Aulopiformes; family Paralepididae; genus Notolepis; species Notolepis coatsorum. The sequence continues at coordinate 56,929,412 of NC_140173.1, read as the reverse complement.
GCCCGCTTTTTTTATTTTAAATATAAGAGGGTATTGGAATGAGGCATTAAATTAACAACATTTAAAACATTTTCTAAATAATAATCTTTGAAAAATAAAAAATAAAAAATATATATTTTTATTATTTTTTTTTATCTTTGAATTGCGGGACATTGTTTTGTTGTAGCGGGACGCGGGACAAACGTCCCAATATCGGGACTGTCCCTGGGCACCCTAACTCTGAGTGCATAGTAGGTAGCATGATAGGTAGTAGTATAAGTATAATAGCATACTCCGGCTCAGCTTCTTCCCCCAGGCCATCAGAACACTGACTCTCCACTCACAAGTACACATGAGCACACACAGACACACACACACAACACTCATGCGGCAACCGCTAAAACTATCATTTAAACAAAATGTCACTTTAAAAAATAGAAAGTCACTTTAAAGGAAGGAGGTACTAATAGTATAGCTTAGTACATTAAGAGTTAAAATTGTAAATTGTATATTGCATAGTAGTGTATATAGGAACCAGTTTCTCAGGAACTCAGTATGTCTTTTTTTTTTTTACCATGCATATCTTGTGTCTTACCTATTTTATTTTCTATGTTTATTTTTTCTATGCCTATTTTATTATTGTATTTTGCACAATCAATGCAGGCATGACCACCCGCATTTCACTGCATGCCCTGGTATGGTATGTATGTGACAAATAAAACTCTTGATTCTTGATAGTAGTATGGTAGATAATAGAATATTGTCCAGGTTTCAGCTGTCCTGACCAGTATTGTAGTACTTGAGTCCAGGACTCGGACTGACTGATTTTCAGGACTTGTGACTCAACTTGGACTTGAACATCGACTGCATTCGGACTTGGAAGGTGCAGACGAGGACTCAGACTTGTTAATTGATCATTATTATTATAATCTTTTTTTGTAATAGGCCCTAATCATTGTGACTGCTGTGTCATTTATTATGTTTAGACCTTTTTTTATTTGTATGTCAGCTCTTTGACGGCCAGAGTGGAGTGGACTCAACCTTGATGACTTGGACTTGGACTGGGACACTGGGGACTCGAGACTCGACCTCAAGATTTTGTGACTCGACTACAACACTGGTCCTGACTGTGGTGAACTGTTCCTTTAATTTAAGAACACTGGTTGGGGGTGGGGTATTTCATAGAGCATGATACCTAGTTACCAAAATATGTGTGAAAGATTATTGTAATTATTTTATTATATTAATAGTTTCTTTCTAATTATTATTTGGATATTTGTTCTCATAGCAGTGATCTAAAAGGTTAAAGAGGCAGGTTGATGGTTCAAACCCGGACCCAGCAGAGTTATTATGTTCCAGGTATTTAGTCTGACCACATGCGTTACTATGGAAATGGTTATGGAACCTCTTACCATAAATTAGCAACTTTCCAGAGCCAATATGTAATCATGCAATAGATATATTTTGTTTTCAGAACCCTGTTTTCCGCTGAAAAGCCGCTGCATGAGAGGGACAATGAGCGCTGGCTCAGAGCGCTTCAGGCTAGATGACCTTTGTGGAGGTTAACTGCTCAATTAACACGGCGTAACTCCAGCCCCTCGTTCATTACTCCTTACATAACTTATAATCTGCTTAACTCTCTGCTTCTAAAACTTGGACTGGCTCAAGTTTCAGGCATATCTATGCACTGAGTTGAACAGCTTAGCACAAATGAATGGAAGCGGCGTGCGTGCGTGCGTGTGTGTGTGTGTGTCCTTCCATTCTTGTCAGGACCAAATATCCCCCATGGATGGAAATGTGTGAATCAGTTATAGTAAGGACCTCGTTGTAAAACAGTCCAAGGTCAGAGTCTGAGGCCAGGGAATGAATGTCGTCAATGGTGTGTCGTCAATAGTACTGTATAGTTATGCAAGAGTGTGTGTGTGTGTGCAATGTTTATAGGAGTGCCTGCATCTGTGACTGTGTACTCACGTGTGTGTGTGTGTGTGTGTGTGTGTGTGTGTGTGTGTGTGTGTGTGTGTGTGTGTGTGTGGTGTTTGTATGGTGCGTGTGTGTGTGTATAGTGTTTGTACAGTGTGTGTGTCGTTTTTTTGTTAATGTGACACTTTTTATAGTGTTTGTACGATGTGTATGTGTGTGTGTGTGTGTATGTATGTATGCGTGTGTATAGTGTTTGTACGATGCGTGTGTGTGTGTGTGTATGTATGTGTGTGTGTGTGTGTGTGTATATAAACTGACGGTTGAGGCCGGTGAAGCTGAACATGCCGATCTGCTGGGTGATGTGGTCCCAGGTCCCCGGGGTTCTGAGGGCCTGAAGCTTAGCCTGGAGCTGAGCCCTCATCAACAACACTCTGTCAGCCATGGTCTTCACATTCTCCTTCCTAGTGGGGGGGGGGAGAGAGAGAGAGAGAGAGAGAGAGAGAGAGAGAGAGAGAGAGAGAGAGAGAGAGAACAAAGCAGAAAGGTCAGTATGGAGAGGGTAAATCTATCACAATTACTACTCTTGACACTTTCCTAAAATGTAATAGACAGTAATATCTACTTTTTTCAACTATAATTATAAATAGAAAATCACTTTCAGATCAATTCTCCTCTAAAACATGAAGAGTGACCAGGATGAACTCCTCCCGGGTGTTAAGTGTGTTTCATGTGTATTTTTTGCGTTTGCTCTCCAACCATTCGGCGAACAGAGCCGGGGTGGTGAGGGTGACGGCCACCACGCGGGCTCCCTGAGACGGAGGGTTGGACCAGGTGGTCCTGACGATCTTCTCCATCTGGGACAGGACCCTGTTCAGGTTGTCACCGTCCCAGGCCACGATGGTCAGGTTGCCAACGCGCTCATCTGGTGGTAGAGATGTGATTACATTTAAATGACAGAATAGGACTGGGGCCATTTATTCATACTTTTCTTTTTTAAATTAATAAATAATAATCTGAGGGAATTTACGAGCGTGGCTACTTTCCAAATTTTTACGGTAAATTACAGATTTGTATTACGTTTTACATATTATGCTCATCAACTTGATTTTAAAATCTCTACAAATGTCACATTAACACTTTAACTGCCCAAGGTTAAATTCATGATATACCATCCCTTGCCAGCTCTATTTAACATGGAGAAGTTCCCCTTCTTTGCAGGGCTATAACTTTTTAAATTCTATTGCTAGATTGCCATTATTAGGGCCCATTCAATGTCCTATATGTATTGTTCATGGTGTAGCAACGTTAAACTTTTTCATTCACATATTCATACTAAAATATGGTCTAAAGTATAAGTATGTTTTCATCTCTTTCTGCAGCTTTCTCCAGAACGTGATTTATAGCCCCAAATGCATTATATTGATGATGAAATACAGTTTGATAGCGATCTGTGCCAGATAATAAATTTCAACTGGATGTGGTTCTGGAAGTTACTACACGTCATCTGATGTTGACCGGATGGGCGAGGGGGCGTTTATAATTCCGTGGGCAACGTTATACCATTCATCTAATGTGGGTCATATGTTCATCATAGCAGTTTATATCGAACACGGTAATACTACACGCTAAAACTCACCCCAGTCTCCTCGGGCCGTTGGGCGATCAGCGTGGAGTAGACAGTTTTCAATTATGGGATGTTGAAATGCCAGATCTATTTCCAGGTTGTATAATAGTATATACGTCCAAATCATGTTGTTTTATCGAGTTATTTCCACCGATCGATGTTCACTGTGTGAAGACGGAGTCTCTCTAACATTAGCGAGTGCCCGGACCACATATGAAGTGAGTCCTGCCGGTTCAAAGGTTGACATCCGGTTTCGATCTGCCGATCGGCCACCAGATGGCGCTCTTGAACCGCTAGAGGGTTGAGAGGAGATCAGCAGTGTGTCTCAAGGCTGCAGAGGGGAAATATGATTCCGATGACAGATTTTTGAAATATTGATATCAAAGACGATTTACGGCGTCCTCTGCAACTTGAGCATGGCTAGGAAAGACACCTAAACACGTTCCCGGCAGTTAAAGTGTTAACAAAAAAACGTGAATACAATTTTAATACTCACAATGTTTTGGTCAAACGTTGACCTTTGTCAGGTATCAAAAATGGAAATTTCATTTTTGGTATAAATTTATAATCTTTTTAAATTGTAATATTTTTTCCAATATTGATATCAGGATATTTGCTTAGGTATGGAAAATCACATGTTTAAAACTCCCATTGACAATGATCAATTGACCCATCTCAAACCCACCCTCTTTTCTCTATCCTCCAATCACAACTGATGCTTTCCCAGAAGCAACAGTTGTGATTGGATGATCAAGAAAAAGGGGCAGGGTATGAGACGGGTCAATTCATCGTCGTATTGGACGGCAGTGGGTAGTGCTACACCAAAGTAAATATTTCACAATGATGTTTCCACTGATCTTTCAATCTTTCCCCATTAACTAAATCAAATGTTTCTTAACTCATTCAGAGCCACGCCCATATGACCAAATTAGGTCTAGCGTGCCAGCACTGAAGTCAATGGGAGGACGGGGATATTTGCGAACGCTTAAACTATATCTTAAATTATGGCTATGGGTCTAATACACCCGTCGCTTATCAATGACTTGCTTGCAGTCAACATGTATGAAACGGATAGTTTTTTCATGGGTACATTTCCGTTTTATACCGTTTTGAATACGAGTATAGTTTGAGATTTCAAGTAATTCCAGAGAAATCCGCGATAATAGCCCTTTAGTGGAATACACAAAACACGTTGTCATTTTTCGGCTGATTTATGAATCGTTTTCAAATAAACGCTAGATTATCGATGGTATATGTCATTATGCACGATAGAGAAGCGGGCTGAAAAATCGATTATCCGTACCTTGGTCAGCGCTAACGGCACGCACACACACACACTGCGATGGCGGAGAAAGGAACATTTGATTAACCCAAGACTGGTAAAATAGAGTCCTTACCTCACATCAGATGTTCTGCAATAAGGTTAATCCAATTCCTGGTCGCCATTCCAAATATCGCGTTTATTGATCCAACGTTATAGTCCAAAACACATAATCGACGCTGCTCCCAGCCTCCCCAGTGAATGTGGTAACACGATACTGCTTGCCCAAGAAGGGAAACCCCGGACATGAGTTTTTTTTCTGATGCACAGTCCCAGCCAATCCAATCCAATGATGTGCAATACCATCCGGGAGACGATAGGCGGCGGTATTTGCCCTTTGCGAGCTCAGACCCATTCCCAATGATAACGTCAGGCTGGATGGATGAAATCGCTAATAAAAGAAATAACGATTAAAACCCGACTATACTCGTGATTGGCACGCAACGCATGGTGTGATCCTTCAAAGATGGCGACCAGCGTCCATAGCAACCGTTAGTAACTGGAACTTCCTAAGTCTGATGCTGGTGATTTTAGTAAGTGTCTAACTTCCTGAGTCTGATGCTGGTGATTTTAGTAAGTGTCTAACTTCCTGAGTCTGATGCTGGTGATTTTAGTAAGTGTCTAACTTCCTGAGCTTGATGCTGGTGATTTTAGTAAGTGTCTAACTTCCTGAGTCTGATGCTCGTGATTTTAGTAAGTGTCTAACTTCCTGAGTCTGATGCTGGTGATTTTAGTAAGCGTCTAACTTCCTGAGTCTGATGCTGGTGATTTTAGTAAGCGTCTAACTTGCTGAGCTGCTGCTGGTGGTGATTTTATTAAGTGCCTAACTTCCTGAGTCTGATGCTGGTGATTTTAGTAAGCGTCTAACTTCCTGAGTCTGCTGCTGGTGATTTTAGTAAGTGTCTAACTTCCTGAGTCTGATGCTGGTGATTTTAGTAAGTGTCTAACTTGCTGAGCTGCTGCTGGTGATTTTAACACTTAAGACTAAAAAAATCGGGAAAATCCCTGCAACCATTTCAATCAAAGTCTGATTTTGTGACTAAAGAGTGAGTGACTGTCTGTTTTGCTGTCTGTTTTACTGTCTGTCATCACATACTGTAGAGGCCAAAGTTCTTGGAGAAGGATTGTGCGCAGAACATCTCGAAACCAATGGAGACAAAGTAGCGGACGGCCCAGGCATCCTTGTCCAGGTTACCAGAGGCAAAGCCCTGGTAGGCGGAGTCAAAGAACACAAACAACTTCCTCCTCTGGGGGGGGGGGAGAGAGAGAGAGAGAGAGAGAGAGAGAGAGAGATTAGATATTTCGCTCATCAACTGATTAAAAAATCTCTACAACTGTCACATTAACAGAAAACGTACATACAATTTTAATAATAATAATGGTGACCAGGATATACCGTAATTTTCTGACTATATGCCACGCCTTTTTCCCCATTTTTCGACCCTGCGGCTTATATAACGGTGCGGCTAATCTATGGATTTTTACAGCTACACAGCACAGTACATGTTCTGTAGCTACTATTGCACTAAATGGTAACACTTGATTATTTTACGTTACGTTATGCAAATATGCAACTTGTTTGTTGAAATGTTAATAAATGGGAGCTTCCTCAAACAGCCATCTTTTTCCCGACAATCCCCTCTGTGCACGAACCCTTACATATGGTAATTAAACATTAAAACACCTGCGTCTTATAGTCCAGTGCGTCTTATATATGTACACATCATTCAATTTAGCTGCTGCGGCTTATATTCAGGTGCGCATTATAGTCCGAAAATTACGGTACCAGGATATTCGCTTAGGTATGGAAAATCACATGTTGAAAACTCCTATTGACCTATCTCAAACCCCAGGGCACGGTTTGAGACGGGACAATTCATCGTCGTATTGGACGGCACTGGGAAGTGCGACATCAAAGTAAAGATTTCACAATGATGTTTCCCCCCGATCCCCCCCCCCCCCCTTCACCTCACACGACAGCTATGTGTGTTCCGTTTACATAGCAACGCCATGGCGACATGGTGAAATAGGACACTTGGACCCAATGGACTAAGGAACGGTTCACAACAAGAGCCTGATGGAGTTGTGACGTACCATCATGACCTCAGCAATCCGCTTCCACTGCTCCGGCGTCGGGTCGGTACCGGTGGGGTTGTGGGCGCAAGCGTGCAGGACGAAGATGGAGCGCTCTGGGCAACTCTGGTTGAGAGAGAGAGACAGAGACAGAGACAGAGACAGAGAGAGAGACAGAGACAGAGACAGAGAGAGAGAGAGAGAGGGGTGAATGATTGTGTTTGTGTGTGTATGAGAGGTTGGTTGATTGAGTGAGAGGATGATTGAGAGAGATAGAGAAACAAAGAAACAAAGAAAGAGAGCGAGAGGTGAACTCTCAGTGAAAGTCACCGATTTGCAATACTTTTTATTACATTTTCTAGATTGTCAGTGTGAGGGAAATATTATCATGTCATTATAGATAGATCATAGATTGAAATACATATTCTATCTCTGATAGCCTTGACTAGTTTAATATGACCAACTAGTAAACTAGTCTGACTACAGCAGACACTAGGCTACAGAGTGACACTGTCTCTTTAACAAACGATCAAGGTTAGGAGGAGATATGACCATGGCTATTTCTCCAGTCCTAGTGTGAGCCATAGCAAGGCCATAGCTAATCTTTGTTATGACTCCCTAACTAGGGCATATTTTGTTTACCCTTCTTGTCATATCTGGATGTCTAATGTACATCATTTCAATTATGTATTAATGTACGTTCTGACCAGAGCTCTTGGTCACTTTCTGGTCAGACGCTTGTGTGTACACATGTGTGTCTCTCTATAAACTGATCTCTGTGGAAGCACAGATATTAAACTATGTTCTATGTTTTATATACAACTGACTATCTAATTTCTACAGTTCACCGTCATGGCTCATTTTAAATATTCCACAACATCAGTCTGTATTCACATTTTAACTTTTCTATTCTAAAAACAACATCGGATTTGGCTGGTATTAAGCCACCGTGGCTGGTTGACATAAAACAGTTAATTTCACGTTTGTTCCATGTTGCATCACTGACCTCCAGGTCACCCAGGAAGCCAGACAGATCCAGACCTCTCTTCTCCGCGTCCCAGTACTTGTACGGACGGACGTCCTCGAAACCCGCGTTAGAAAACACGGCATTGTGGTTCTCTGGAAGCAGAGAACAGTAATGTCAACAGTGAGTGATTGACTCCAAAGCTGCACACACGTACGCATTTCTCTGTGTGCGTGTGTGTGTGTACCCCAAGTGGGCGAAGAGACGTAAACAGGTGTCCTGGTGTTGTTGTCTCCATTGTAGAAGCGTCTGAGAAACTCTGCCCCCATCTTCAAAGCACCAGTACCTCCTAGACACTGGACAGCCCCCACCTGAGTGAGTGAGAGAGATGAAAGAGTAAGTAAATAGAGGATTTCTCCACTTCTACAAAACCTGTTTGCATGTTCCTGGTATCTAGGGACATCTATGGACCTCAGGAAATGTATTCCCAGTGTCAGTCATATTGTGTCTGTTACTATGCTTGAGTAAATTGTAATGAACCAAAGGAGAATATAAATTATTATTATTAGTTTTCATTCATCTTTTTTTGAACAAGATTTTTTTATTTGAAGATTCAATTTTTCACAGGCAGTCCCACATGGGCCAAAAGAAAAGAAAAAGAGAATAAGGCCCTCCCTCCCTCCCACCCCTATACCAGACAGAATCATTCTAAGATACCTTAACACATTCCCTGCCACGGTTATATCCATCAATGTAGCCTCACTGCCACCACTCTAAGCCTATGGAGATGTTCACCTTCTTTGCAGGGCTATAACTTTTTTTAATTGTATTGCTAAATTGACATTACTATGGCCCATTCAACATCGTTCAGGATGTAGGAACGTTATACTTTTTCATCCATAGATTCTTCCAAAAATACCTTCTAGAATATAAGTATGTTTTTATCGTTTTCTGCAGTAATTCATAGAACGTGAGTTATAGGCATAAACGCATATATAGATTATCAACTGCCTTTTATTCCCGATACACGCTATATTAAAAAATTCAACTGTATATGATCCTATACGTTATACGTCATCATGCGCGGATGAAAGGGGGGGGGTCGTTTATAATTCCGTGATCGTCAGTAAATGCTTTATGTAGTATGGGTGATATATTGATCAGATCGGTTTGCAGTGAAAAGAATAAACAATAGTGTCAGTGTCCTCTTACTGTGCGTCAATGAGACTGGCGGTGAAAGATCCCAGGTATAGGACGTCGATCGCCTAGGTCCATTTCCAGTTTGTATGTCGCAATAAACGCCGAAATCATATTGATTATTAAATTTATAAAGCGATCGATATGTACATTATGTCTGTTGGGAGTCATGCAACAATATCTGACGGTCGGATGAATTTAATAGACGCACAGCCCCCATATCCTGTTTACCAGTGTAACTCGCCCGACCATCCACCAGGCGGCGGTATTGAGCTGTCGTTTTTTTTAGCCGTAGGGTCCAGCTGCAGCGCCGGAGGTGTATATATGAATTATGAATGCCATGGCGAAAAAATGAAATATTGATCTCAATATCGCTGTACAGCGTGGTCTGTGTTAAAGCATTCATTAATCATCGTTTTATTTTATTTTTTTGCTTTTAAATCACCAGACAGCAGTGATATATGCATCTCTTGCATTCTGTATATAGAGAAAAAGAAAAGTAAGAACATAAAATAATAGAATAATAAGCTGAGAGACTAGGAAGGCCAGTCAGATCGCCTCGGTCACATTATCCGCTTCCATACCCTCAAAGAAAGTTAGGAAAGGATCCCAAATATTGTAGAATTTTTCGGTACAACCTCCGACAGTATACCTGATCTTCTCCAGTTTGATATGATGCATGACCTCTCTCATCCAGTGGCCACACACCGGTGGACCTGGGTCTTTCCATTTGAACAGTATTAGCCTTCTGGCCAATAGTGAGCAGAAGGCCAGCATTCTAGATTCCCACCATCTAAAGTGGATGTCCGTTGGGGCTAGTGTTGTCAAAAATATCGAAGTATCGATACATATCGATACTGAATATTTAAAACTGCTTCAATACTCATTTCCCGAAGTACCGATACTTTCTGCAGTATCGGTACCAGCTGGCTTGCTCCCGCAAGTTGTTGACAGACAGACGCGCTGCCAGAGCCTTGCCCTTCCGCCTCCTCGCTCAGAGCAACAGACACAAGCTGCTGCAGCCTCCTCGTTGGAAACGGGGTAGTTGTGTCGAGTTCATGCGTGTACTGGTGTAGTGGGCTCGGCTTGACGTTACTCCGTTTCCATGAAGTAATAGGTGGCCAGCTAGCTAGCATTAAGCTAACGGAGGAACGACAGCTAACGTTAGCTAATAATAGCGTTGTTTACAAACTGAAGACAGGGCTGCCTGCCCGGCTGTGAGGGGGAGGAGGAAGAGAGAGAGAGAGAGAGAGAGAGAGAGAGAGAGATTTCTCCGGAGCTATGCTATGCTATGTAACGTTAATAAATGCTCCGAGCATAGCTCCGGAGAAATCTCTCTCTCTCTCTCTCTCTCTCTCTCTCTCTCTTCCTCCTCCCCCTCACAGCCCGGCAGGCAGCCCTGTCTTCAGTTTGTAAACAACGCTATTATTAGCTAACGTTAGCTGTCGTTCCTCCGTTAGCTTAATGCTAGCTAGCTGGCCACCTATTACTTCATGGAAACGGAGTAACGTCAAGCCGAGCCCACTACACCAGTACACGCATGAACTCGACACAACTACCCCGTTGCCAACGTTCGGTCGAGCGGAGCCGGAGCCCATCCTACACCAGTACACGCGTAACGTTAATAAATGCTCCGAGCATAGCTCCGGAGAAATCTCTCTCTCGCTCTCTCTCTCTCTCTCGCTCTCTCTCTCTCTCGTCATAACTAGGAAGGTGCGCTCAGTAGACCTAAAATCTCCAGCAGCCACTCTCTCTTTCTCTCTCTCTCTCTCTGATCTAAAGATAAACAAAGGGTTTTAAAAGTGTATTTATCTTCTCGTATAGTACCAGAGAGAAGCTGAGGAGAATCAACCAGCAACAAAAGCAAAATTTGTTAAAAAAAAATTAAAAAAATTAAAAAAAAATTATAATTTTTTTTTTTTTGGTATTGAAAGTATCGAAAGTATCGATACTTTTCAAGGTATCGTATCGAAGTCGAAATTCCAGTATCGTGACAACACTAGTTGGGGCCACTCCGAATATTGCAATATATGGTGATGGCTCTACTACTAGGGCTGCAACGATTAGTCGACATAAAAAATCGTTGACGAGAAATTGTTGCGTCGATTAGTCATAAAAAAAAATAAAAAATGTTGCACTACCTATCTTTGTGAGAGTGGCTTCTCAGGGTTCCAGACAACATAATAACATGATGATCCCATAGCAAATTTTGGACATTGAAAACATTGTTCCCCTGCAGGAGATGATGATCAGACTAGACACGCAATACATTACACACGCACTCCTCTCACTCACACACAGCGATCAGAGTAAGACACACACATACACACTCCTCTCACTCACACACAGCGATCAGAGTAAGACACACGCACATACACACTCCTCTCACTCACACACAGCGATCAGAGTAAGACACACACACATTCACACTCCTTTCTCTCACACACAGCAATCAGAGTAAGACACACACAGATTCACACTCCTCTCACTCACACACAGCGATCAGAGTAAGACACACACACATACACAAATTACACAGTACACACCTCTCACTCACACAGCGATCAGAGTAAGACACACACACAAATTACACAGTACACACACTCCTCTCACTCACACAGCGATCAGAGTAAGACACACACACATACACACATACACACACGGACTCCTCTCACACACAGCAAACAAAAGACCTAGAAGTCCGTCTGATCTGACTCATCCCTCTCTCCCCTTACAGCTGTTCCACGTCACCCTCCTGGTCCTGGACCAAGTTACAGCCCCATCAGCCGCGGTGCTGGGGGCAGATGCTGCTAGTTATTTTTCTTTTTTATTATTATTTTTTTAGTTATTTAAAGTACACTTCCACTTTAATTTGTATTATTTAATTTATTTATCTTGTTATGAGTGATTGCTGTATTGTTCTTCAAATAAATTTTCATTTAAAGTGGCTTAAGATCCAAATTAAAATGTTTCATGAGTCATTATTTTAATTTGCTATGGGATCATCATGTTATGATGTTGTTGTTTGGTCCTGACAAGAGTCTCAAAGTCTGGGGTGATGGTAGACAAGCAACTCTGAGGTCATGCTCAATGTCCAATCTGTTCCTCTGCTCTATCTTCAGCTGGACCAGAGCTGAGAAGCCACTTTCACAAAGATAGGTAGTTTATAAAAAACAAAAACAAAAAAAAATAATAATATATATATATATTTTTTTTACATAATTGGTTTTCGATTAGTCGACTACCAAATTAGTCATTAGTTGCAGCCCTATCTACTACCTTTCCAAATATCTTAGAGAAGGTGTCAAATATGGCCTGCCAATAGGTGTGCAACTTTGGGCACGTCCAGAACATGTGGAGCCGAGTGGCCGGAGCCTGTCTGCAGCGGTCACATAGAGGGTCTATGTCAGGATATATTTTAGAGACCCTTTCTTTAGACCAATGCAGTCGGTGTACAATTTTAAACTGCATGTTTAAGGCATATGGAGGACAAGAAAATCCCCTGTATTATAATGTGTCCTCTGTGATTGGCTCATCTAAGTCGATCTCCCATCTGCCCCAAAGGAGATCCAGAGGTGTCAAGTTACTTCCATTAAGTAATTCGTAGATTCTGCTTATAGCTTGTTTCTGGATCAATTTACAGTTCAGGATTGAGTCTAAGAGAGAGGTAGGAGGACACAATGGGTAGCAGTCCGAGTTTGAAGTTACAAAGCTCCGGAGTTGCAAATATCTATAGAAGTGTGACCTAGGGATTTTGTATTTCTGTACCAGCTGTTCAAAGGAGGCAAAGTTGTCGTCTATATAGAGGTCAGACAGTGCAATCACTCCACTTCCAACCCAACTGTCGAAGGCCTTATCCATCATTGAGGGGATAAACATGCGGTTTCTTGTGATTGGTGCAGCAAATGATAGTTCCTAAAGGGAGAAGGTTCTTCTAAATTGGTTCCATACTTTTATCGAGTGAATGACAACTGGGTTAGAGGTAAATCTAGACATGGGCTGTGTGCAGTGATGTACCTGAACGCATTCAATGAACGATCGTTCATGAACGCGTTCGTATTTTGGGCAAACTTGAACTGAACGTACTGTATATCCGCTAAATTAACGTAATTGAGAACGCGTTCATTCTCAGCCCTGTGTAACGGAGTTCAAAAGTGCGTTCATTCTCAGCACTATTATAACGGCGTTCAAAGATGTGCCAGATTTCATATGCATTTCAGCCCAAAACTCAGTTAAAACACACTGTAAACAGGCTTTAAAATTATGTGTAAAATCACCCGATCTGGCAAAGCGCCTGTCACCCCCTGCTACGTCATCAGACTCATCACAACAACAAGCAGTGGAACAGCAGAATCTGCGCGCAGAAGCCGAGAGCTGCAGCAGCACTCGCTCAGTCAGAGTCAGACTCTACCTCTAGTAGGGATGCCCCCCGGACCCCAGTTTTGAACGGGAACCGGTACTATATTAGAAAATACCGGAGTATTTATAAGCTCCGACGTCCTCGGTACTGCTATCGATACTCTAGAGAAATTATTATTATTATTATTATTATTATAATTATTATTATTATTTAAAAGTTGCGAACGATCCTCTCTCTGTCTCTGCACGAGAAGCGAGCCGCAGCCAGCGAGTCAATTATTACACACACTCCTCGCGAGTCGCTCGCTAGTGCTACACATAGACATACGGGTACTACATACGGGTACTCCTTAATGAAAGCGCTGTCCCCGACGCCCCGTGCTATAGCGCGCTGCACACAGACAGCAGCTCTGCATGCACTGAGTCGTGATCATGGCGGATAGAGCGAAGCGTTCTAAAGTATGGATATACTTTACAAGGGTCAATGCCGACAATGCACGTTGCCACTAGTGCAACAAAACATTTGCCAGTAAGGGTGGCAATACGAGCAATCTATCAAAACATTTGTTGGCAAAACACGATATTAGTGTGCAGAAATGCGCGTATTTGACTGCCTTGCGCGCAGTGTCCCATCTGCATCCACGTCCACTGCAGCCGGTAAGCCAAGATACAGAGTTGCCTAGGCTAATAACGAATTATTACAAATAGGCTAATAAACAAAATAATTGTTTAGCTACAAATACTACAATCTAAAAACGTTTTATAGATCGTCAAGCTGAGGCGTCAGCCACCATGTCCCAGCCCAGTGAGCCCAGGGCCACCACACATCCTCCCTCTACCTCCCTCCACCACCCAAAGTCCTTTCACCCTAGCAGCTAGAGTATGGATGACAGAGGATAGGGTGAACGAGTGTCACAGGGCTGTGACAAAGTTTGTTGTCAAAGGCCTGCACCCCTTCTCTACAGTGGAGTCCAAGGACTTTAGGTAACAACTAATCATTCAGTGTATATAGTTTTTTTTGTATACATAGTTGTCTAACTTGTCTGTTGTTGTTATAAGTTATTATTGAAGCAGCTATTCCCACCACTCCACACAAATTTACAATAATTCAATCATTTCTAATCTTTACTGTAGGGAGATGACCAATGCTCTCAACTGCAAATATAAAAATCATAAAAAAATAATCAAAAAGAACCGATAAGAGTATCGATAAAGTACCGAACCGTTAAGCAGTATCGATAAGAGTAGTAGTATCGATAAAATCCTAACGATACCCATCCCTAACCTCTAGACGTCGGCGTATGCATTTAAAAGAGTTTACAATTCAAACTATTTGATAAACTTCTACTTTCAGCCCGGAAATGCATTCTGATAAACTGGATTAAGGATAAGCCTCCATTTTTACAAATGTGGTATAGAGAGATCTTCGGTGTGCTACCCCATGAAAGACACTGTGCAATGCATAGAGGCAACAACGCTTCCTTTCAGGAGGTGTGGGCCCCACTATTAGACTATTTTCCTGCTGAAATGTCTCGGATCCTTCTAAAGGCCCAGTACCCCATTGTATGGACAGACCTAGGATAGGAAAAAATAAATATATGTATGTCTACATGTGAATGGGCTCGAGGCAAGTGCAATACTGTACAGTGCCTGTCTTGGTTTGCTTTCCTTTTTGCTTGTTTTTCTTTTTGTTTTGTTTTTGCTTGCTTATGGTGTGGATGATGGCATTGAGATGAACTGGAGGACACCCCGCCCCCCTTGTCCCAATGTGTTTTTGTAATGTAAGTAACTGTACGTGAAAAATCTATAAAAAAAAATTTTTAAATAACAGAAAATAACTAAATTATTTCATTTTTGAAACCATGAACTTTAGTTCAACATTTTGAATTATGAACTATTAACTGAACTAGTTCATTTGAAAAATTGTGAACTGTGAACTGAACTAGTTCATGTAGAAAGTGAACTTTCCCAACACTGGCTGTGTGAACGGGAGTTTAGCGCATAGCAAGGCAGACAGGGAGGTGGATTTAACCGACGCCCTCTCCAGTACTGTCCACCAGGGGGGTTTTCATTCATCTTTGACAGTGAATAATACCATGCTAACATTGACCAACATTTTTTTATTAATCATTCAGCACCTCCTTGAGATCAAGTCAGGGCTCGATATTGCGACTGGTTGTCGCATATGCTCCCGAAATTTTGTCTGTGCGACCTCAAAATATAATTGGGAGCATGTGTGCGAGTGCAAATAATTGTTCTGGTGCAACCTCCTCCCACCCTCCCGAACATACATTCGCTAGTTTGTACACTCAGTATGTGCCTTGTGAGTTGACAGTGACCATTCTAACAAATCAAACGTGAGCTTGACGTTCTTACCTATAATGCTGATTTTAGATTGGTTAGGATTAGCCTTCAATCACTCCCTTTCGTGGTCTGTCCACCATGTGGCGGATAACAAAATAGTAATGTAAAATCATTTAAACTGCGGTGTGTTTTGGTCTTACGATAGATGGGCCTTGTGGCTTGTTTACCGACGTCACATCCGCTACTCTTCTGTCCTGACTGCCCATCGTTAGCTGTTATAACGATTAGCTAACGTTAGCTTAATAACGTTAAATGGGTTACAAATATGTGTAACTATGGAAGGAGTAAGCCGACCGCTAAAAAGAAAACCCATGTGGCAGCGAGAGCGGGACCACCTAACAAAAGAAAGTTTCGAGAGGAGTGGTAGTTTAGAGATAGCGGTGTTTCAAGAGACTGGCTACAGTATGATGCTGGGCTGTATCGATTAGTTGTTCCGTGTGCCGCAAGTATGTCACAAAGAAAAACAGAAACAACACGTTTGTCATCGGTAGTAAATCAATGAAGCTGGAAGGAATCCATTTGTGACCATGAACAGAGCCATTGTCACATTGGCTGCATCATGTCTGTGTCCCGGATTCAATCGGAGCCTCTCCTCAAGACCCTCTGTGGCTAGGCTAACAGCCATGTCAGAGCAGAGGTGGAAACTGAGATACACTTTCTAACAACCTGCCCACTGTACCAAGATATCAGAGACATATACTTCCCATGAATTGCAAACACCCAAAGAGAGTTTGAAAACATGACAAATAACGTAATGGAAAACTCCCATACCTACTGGGTGGAGTACAGCAATGTGCATTGTGCAACAGATAAAGTACAGAACAGAAAAGGACATCCAATGAAATACAACCACCATAAAGACTGTCAATAATGCAAGTATTCCTGCACTACCTGTACTGTACTGATCTTTGTACATATACCTGACAAACAAGCACATACCTTTAAATACACTTGAAAGACTGCTGCTGTTTCTAAACGTTATATTAAGTTATCTGTACTTACTTACATGTACACATATATATATGTGTCATATGTACAGTATATGCGTCTTATCTTTTGAGTTAGTCTTTACATTTTACATAAATGTGACACAAAAATGCGTTTTGTTTTGGCCGGTAAGAAATATGCTTGGCGGGTAGATTTTCCCCATCCCAGGTGAGTCAAAAAGTACATTTCGGGCCCTGAATTTTGCCATCCAGACACATTCAATATGAAATATTAATATAAAATATAGAATATCACACCTATAAATTACCTTATTATGGCCATGTCATACATCTATGGATTGGCCAAAATCTCCTCTTTCCAATGGCAGAGTTAAATCTGGATTTAGTACCACCAGGCGCCCGATACAGGGCAGCAAAGACCATGAATGAAATATACTGCAAGTACAGTTGCTTTTGTATAATGTCCGCAATTTTTTTACCGGATTGCGTTTTTTTACTAGGCGTTCACAAAAGGTAAAGAAACAATATACGTTGTATATTGTACGTTTATGGTTGAGGTTTGTTCGCCCAGTGAGATAGAAACACGAAATTCATGTCAATATTTGTAATATCACAACGCTTGTCTGCGGCTGGTGTAAGCTGGGTGTAGTTTTATGAAATTTAGACGTCCATCGAAAGCGCCGGGTCTCCTCTTTCTTTGGACTACAACGATTTAATGACGGCTTCTTGTCCTTGTGTCTAAATCGACCATTTTCCGGTGCAATGCACAGAGATTTTTATAAGCTCATATTTAGCTAATAACACTTCAAATCATTGGTAAACAAACATAGTGCTGAAATATACACTTTGACTGCTGTTTTAATAGGGTTGATCTATTTATTTATTTATTTATTTTTAACTTTGTTTATTGAAGTTTTTCGTTGCAATCTGAGATGAGCACAAGGTCAAACTGTACACATATATGCAAGACGTATTGCACATATCTACATATAAGTAGTCAAAATATAGGTCTGTTGAATATAAACAATATACCTATTGCACAAAGCTATGTATAAATAGACAAAATATAGGTCTGTTGAATGTAAATAATATACTTATTGTACAAAGCTACGTATAAGTAGTCAAAGTATAGGTCTGTTGAATATATAGACTACAGCGAGTACACCACAAAATAAATATTGTTTCTGACATACAGTCAATTAAACAGATATGTACACTCAGGACAAGGACTGTACAGGAGAATTTTTTTTTAAGTGAGAAGGTAAACATCAGGTTACACTTGCACATGTAGATAGGTCAATCGACTGGACAGTGCTAGGCTAGAAGTGAGCATTATTTATGGGGGGTCGATTGAACCTTGTTCCCCAACATAAGTAAAGAAACTACCCCATGTTTTATAAAAATCTAGCTGTAGAACCCCTTATTTTCTCCATCTTAACACATTCACTGCTTATATCCATCAATATAGCCAGTCTGCCACCACTCTAAGCCTATGGAGATGTTCACCTTCTTTGCAGGGCTATAACTTTTTAAATTGTATTGCTAAATTGACATTACTATGGCCCATTCAACATCGATTATCTATCGTTCAGGATGTAGGAACGTTATACTTTTTCATTCATAGATTCATACAAAAATACCTTCTAGAATATAAGTATGTTTTTATCGTTTTCTGCAGTAATTCATAGAACGTGAGTTATAGGCATAAACGCATATATAGATTATCAATTGCCGTTTATTCCCGATACACGCTATATTATAAAATGTAACTGTATTATGATCCTATACGTTATGCGTCATCATCATGCGCGGATGAAAGGGGGGGTCGTTTATAATTCTGTGATAGTCAGTAAATGCTTTATGTAGTATGGGTGATATATTGATCAGATTGGTTTGTAGTGAAAAGAATAAACAATTGGGCTGAAAATAGCGTCAGCGTCCTCTTACTGTGCGTCAATGAGACTGGCGGTGAAAGATCCCAGGTATAGGACGTCGATCGCCTAGGTCCATTTCCGATTTGTATGTCGCAATAAACGCCAAAATCATATAGATTATTAAGTTTATAAAGCGATCCATATGTACTATAGTGTCTGTCGGGAGCCTTGCAACAATATCTGACGGCCGGATGAATTTAATCGACGCACAGCAGCCATATCCTGTTTACCAGTGTAACTCGGCCCGACCATCCACCAGGCGGCGGTATTGAGCCGTCGTTGTATTGAGCCGTAGGGTCCAGCTGCAGCGCCGGAGGTGTATATATGAATTATGAATGCCATGGCGAAAACAATTAATATTGATCTCAATATCGCTGTACAGCGTGGTCTGGCGGTCAAAGCATGGCGGGCAATAACGTTTTTAAAGCGTTTCCGGCGGTGGATGTGTTAAGGAAGTGCAAAATATCCCTGAGCCACATAGAGTGAAATGGAAATGGTGACTTCCAATGCAGTAAAATTAGACGTCTAGCCAGGAGAGTAAAAAATGCCACCAGGTCAGCTTTATATCGTGGCAGAGACAGGGTAGTAGGGGAGACAGAGACACCAAAGCAAGCAGAGACACCAAAGCAAGCAGTCGGGCTGATTGGGATCTCAATACTATTTGAGATAGTTTTTCAGACCAAAGATTATGTAGGGAAGGGCAGGACAAAAACATGTGACTATGTGTAGCAGGGGCACAGTGGCATCTATCACAGGTGGGATCAATGTTGCCATATATCTTGGCTAGCCTGACTTTAGTCAAGTGTGAACGGTGAACAATTTTACATTGGATCAGTCCGTGCCTGGCACAAATTGAAGAGGAGTGGAGCCGGTGTAGAATATCCTCCCACAGGTCTTCTGTGATGTCCTCACCCAGGTCCTCCTCCCATCTCCTCCTGATCTTTTCTAATGAGGTAGGAGTCGTAGGACGCAGTGAGGAAATCAAGCCACACAGGACAGATATAATACCCTTTGTGACCAGTGTAGGCTTTAGTAAAGTGTCAATAGGAGTGGCTTCTGGAAGTGTGGGGAACTGTGGGTTGACATTACGTACAAAACTGCGACCTCGAAAGAGAGAACTTGTCAGACAGTTGTTCAAATGATGCAAAAATATTTTCTATATATAAATCTCTGAACGTTCTAATACCAAGAGGGGACCAGGAGAGAAAATCTCTATCCATCACAGAGGGGGGGGGGGGGACAGGGTTAGCTGTAATTGGAGCTAGTAAAGAAAAAGATTGTAAACCAAAATGTCGTCTAAACTGATTCCATATCCTAAGTGTTGATTTGACAATCATATTTTTAGAGTAGGGAGAGGTGGGAAAAAGTAGAGGTGCGTGAGCAAGAGCAGCCAGTGAGGCAGGGCTGGAAGAAGAGGATTCCAAAAGCAACCATACAGGAGATGAAGGTGTGTCTTCAAACCTTGCCCAATGTTGTAGTGCTCTATTTGTGACGTGAAATCAATTTAAGATTAACCAATGGGCTGCCAGACCCGAGATTTCTCTGGTTAACTCGCCAGCGGTTGAGTGCCAGACACGAGATTTCTCTGGTTTTGGTAGTTTTTTCTTTTATAATTTTTTTTTTATTCATTACAGGTTCACGGACCTCTGTGTTACTATAGGAAATCATTCTGGAATCCCAAAAGTTAAATACCGGCCGCATCCTGCTAGGTGGCAGTATCGCCCACCCTTTGAAACCTTATTTCACAATCTGTGTTACATCGTATATGGTCCGGTCCGAGAATTTAGACCAAGCCAAGTGAATCGCTTCATCTGACCACTTCGAACCGCGTTCAGCACACTTGAGGCATATCCTGTGCCACTTCGTGTCAGGGACGCGATCGACATCATTACTGGAAATCGCGAACAGACAATTGGAATATTCTTTTTGGGATACATCCTAGTAAAGGTAAGTACTATATGACATCAATTCCACCTTGATCCTACAATGATTTCATATCGATCCGGCCGATCAACGTATGTAGTATTCAAAACGAATGCCGTTACTGGCGATCAAAGCATAAAAAAACGACCGCCCCCGGGGCGGCTAAGTGGCACAGTGGGCAAGGCGCTTGCCACTAACGCAGGAGATTCTGGGTTCGAGCCCAGCTCTCTGCGTTGCTTCCGGCTTGGCTGGTCGTTCATACTAATACAATTGGCAGTATTAGGGGGTGGGAAAGCCGGTGGGTGGGGATCGGATGTTGTGGACAGCGACTCCTACAGGTCGGTTGGTGTGCCTGTACAGCAGAATCAGGAAGTATCGGGGGCAGCGTGAGCCTCCCACGCGTTACTCCTCGCCACAGAGATCACGCTGTGCAGGTGAAAATATGCGACGGCTGCCTCCTTGTGTACCGGAGGGGACACGTGATGCAAGGCTTCGTCCACACTGCAGCCGACCAGTGGGAGGCATGGTCTAACAACGTTCGAGACAGGGGAGGGTAGAATTGGATAATACGAAATTGGGATGGGAGAAAAAATAGAAAATGGGGAGAAAAAGTAGATACAAAAAAAATAATGAAACATAATACCTATTATATACCTTTGAATTGGAAATAGTAGCGTGTACAGGCGAGCAACGCCAACGCTTTTAGCAGAATTCACGTATTGCTCCGTAACACAGTTGGGCCTAACAATTAATAGTTGGTTTCCGGTTGCCGACCGACCCTGCCGATTTAGGTGTAATCTGTTTTTTTTTTGTTTTTTTTTAAGAATAAAGTTTCATAGAAATCTTAGTCAAACATTTAGTATTATGGATATTAAACATGCTGGCAGAGTACATGCATCCATGTTGTTGTGAACATTTTAATTAAATAAAGAAATTCCCTATCCATAGTCGCCGTGGGAAAGAATAAAATAAAAAAATTTAATTAAATAAATTCCCTACCTACCCATGGCCAAACTGACAACCAACAGGAAACCAACAATATATTTTACTTTGCCTTACCAGGAATTAGCCAGGATCACTCTGAAACTATACAATATTCACAACGGTATAACATGCGAACGTATACATGAAAACATTTATTCTTTTTCACATGTTGAACGATGGATAGTTAAAGGGGAACTATCTTATAATTGCAATCTAGCAATGTGGGGTTGTATCAACACTATCTATGTTGCAAATTCTATTTTTTGCGCATTCTTCCAGTTCAGATGAGACAAGGTCCTCCCCCACTGAACCAAGCCATTCTGATTTGACTGGTTCGCTGACGTGAATTAGGCACCGATCTGCATATCTCAGCCCCTGGTTGTAGCCACCGCCCACAATCAACAATTTTCTCAACAACGGAGCAGTGGAAATAATGCGAAAGTCGTTTTAGACAGACACTTGCACTTCCCCAAAAGAGAGAAAAAGAGAGAGAGGGAGAGAGGGAGAGAGAGACCGATAGAGAGAGGGAAAGAGAGAGGCTCATATGGAGCGATCTCTCCTCTGTCTCTCCCCGAGTCCCCCTGCATCGCGACTCGAAGCACACACACGCGCGCTCTCGGAGCGATCTCTCCTCTCTATCCCTCTCCATCTCTCTCTGTCTCTCCCTCTCCCTCTCGCTCGCTCGTTCGTTCTCTCTCTCGCTCTCTCTGTATCAGCAATCAGTCACGTCAACCTGTTGCAAAATATATTCGTATTCCGATCCGTGCAATAATATTCACAGGGTATATATTGTCATTTGAAACAAGTTACCAATGCATTGTCCCGTGGGATTATGCCCCCCGCGGCAAAATTAATTAGTCTCCCTCTCTATCTGTCTGCCAGTGCAGACTGTGGGTGACTGTCATACAGTGCATTGCGAGTATGGGCGGAGCCCAGCCAAAAACAGCTTGGAATCTTGAAGGGTAGAAAATGCTGCTCTACAGAACTTGATTAGAAATACAAAACAATGGGCACCCAAGTGGCGACCCATGTAACGCGCTGCGTCCCGAAGCGGCCGACCCGGGTTCGATTCCCGGACCCGGCGTCCTTTGCCGAATGTCTTCCCCCCGCTCTGTCTCCCGTTCTTCCTCTCTCTCTCTCTCTACCGGACTGCCCGGTAGTACAAACAAATAAAAAAAACAAATATACTTCAAAAACATAATTCAAAATATATATAAAAAGAAATACAAAACAATGAATTTTTTTGCAAAAAACCTTACAGATGTGTTCCATAGAATCACAGGCATTGTGTAAAATTGCCCAAATAGTGAAAGAAATAGTGAGATAGTTCCCCTTTAATGTCAAATGAGCCATAGTAGTGTCTCCATAGCTATAATATAGATATAGCCCTGCAAACACGCTTGAATGCCAACAATGAGTATACTCGTTATTTGATCGTTTTTCCTTTTTTTTTTTATATATATATTTGTATTCATTATTCATCCAGGGCCCTTGGTGTTACCATAGGGAATGAGTCTGAGTTCGCCAAAGTGCAATACCGGCCGCATCCAGCTAGACGGCGGTATCGAGCACCCTTTGAAACCTTGTATCTTGGCCTGTGTAACGGCCAAATGTCTCCGGTTTCACTTTTCCTTGTCGGGTGAATGGAGCGGTTCTCCCGGTTCCATTGAAGCGCGTCAAATATCCCTGATCCATATGTTGTGGTGTGTTATGCCGTGGACCAAATGGACATCGGATGTACCAGATGGCGATCAAACAATTGGAATATTATTTTTGGAATACTCCCGATCACAGGTAAGGACTATCTGATGTAAATTTTTGCTTGATCCTGCAATGCTTTTATACCGATCAGGCTGATAAGCGTTTTTAGTGTTCAATATGAATCCAATCCAATCCAACTTTATTTATAAAGCGCTTTAACAGCCACAGGGACACAAAGTGCTGTACAGAGGGAGCATATTAAAAACTATAAGCAGCACTAAAAATGGAGTACCAAAAAAAAAAAAAAAAGTAAACATAGGCAGCAATACAAATTTAAATAGATCAGAGTACTTAAAAAGTATTTAAAAGCAAAGGACACATATCTGTAGTTATGTCGAAATATGCATAAAGTTTAACCTCACCGAGTCCACATGGCTTTTTTACATACAGTTACGACTTTGTATGAGATCTCACGGTGTTCCATTACACATACCAATTGAACACCACAGATACCACAAATTTTTCTATGACAGAGATACATTGGGAGGTTTTGTATCAGGTTTTTATTATCAATTACTAACGTCCTCGTACGAAACCCTTCAACTAGACAATGTCTGGAGGAGGGATATACCAGACCTGGAAAATGACTTTGATTGGCAAGGAGCCTGGGCAAATGTCCGACTTACATCAAGGAACCCGGATCATCAACAAATCAATCTGAACTATATTCACAGGACATACTTGACTCCTATAAGGCTGTGCAAAATGGGGCTTATACAAGACTCCAAATGCTCCCAATGTACAAATGGGGATGAAGGAACATTTATGCACATGTATTGGGACTGCCCACCAGTTAAGGCATTCTGGGAAGATGTGTCCCAACAATTATCAATACTCGTATTTTGGAATATACCTGTACACCCCGCGGTATTGCTATTGAATGATGTTTTTGAGTTTGCAGTGAACCCACAACTAAAAAGATTGGTTTTATCGGGTATCACAGTAGCTAAAAAACTGATTGCATCACGTTGGTTTCAACCGGAAAAAATGTGCCGGAAAGTGTGGTTTCTTACATATCTTGATGTGATATATCAAGAAATATCAACAGCAAGAATTCTAGGGCTCAATGAATCCAAAATGTTAATGTGGTTAGAAGTGGTGGAGAGAATAAAAGCTAGCCTATAATGGTGATGTCTGGTTAGGAGTGAGGGATAATGGAGGTACTATCCAAGAGGGGGTCCGGGAGGGGGGGATTTGAGCTGGAGCATATGTGTGTAGGGTTTTAGAAAATAGGTATTCGGGGTATATTATATACTAACATTTATATAATTGTAACTTCGCTGGATATACACGGTATACGGTTAAAATGTTATTATTGACTATTTTTGTTTTATCCTGTTTCTGTACTTGCATATATTTTAACCACCTTTACTGAAAGTTTCATTATACATTGTGTGTTGAGTACTGACTTTTAATAAGTTTTGTTTTGCAATAATAAAAAAATTAAAAAAAAAAAAAAAAAAGGACACAGTAATAAAACGATACAACAACAACACAGTAAGACAATAAGATCATAAAATCAACAAGCTACTAGGGATGGGTACCTTTCACATTTGAACCGATACCGGTACCTGTGAATCGATACCGGTACCCAACGGTACCTTTTTTCTGTACTTTAGTCTCAAGAAATTTAATTTACCTACCTCAGTCATAAAAAAAAATCCAAACTTCAAATAACTACAATTTCGACAGTTTTCGGCTTGTCATTGCTCCGACTGCTTTGTTGTTGAATCAAGTCAAATCCTAGGTAAGCATATATTGTGCGTGTGAACGTTGACATTGAAAAAAAAAAAAAAAAAAAAAATCGGTTTCTCACTTGATTCGATACTCGGTAGTACCGACGTGTTTCGGTTCGGTACCTCAAAAGTACCGAATTCGGTACCCATCCCTACAAGCTACATGGTGTCGAAAGCCAGAGAGAAAAGTTGGGTCTTAAGGAGGCCTTTGAAACGGGGCAGTGATGAGGCCTGCCTAATCTGCAGTGGCAGCTCGTTCCACATTTTGGGGGCGACAGCGGAGAAGGCACGGTCCCCCCTGAGCTTACGCCTAGTTGTAGGCACTACTAGGAGCAGCTGGTCAGCTGACCTGAGAGAGCGAGAAGGTGTATAGACCTGCAACAGCTCAGAGAGGTAGGGTGGGGAAAGGTCATGAAGAGCTTTAAAAGCAAATAAAATAATTTAAAAATGTATCCTAAAGTGCACGGGGAGCCAGTGGAGTGAGGATAAAATCGGTGAGATGTGGTCATATTTACGAGTGCCAGTTAAAAGACGTGCAGCGGCGTTCTGCACCATTTGAAGGCGAGCCACTGAGGATCCACTCACCCCTATATAAAGTGCATTGCAGTAATCCAGCCTAGTCATCACAAATGCATGGCTTACTGCTTCAAAAATAAATAGAGAACAGGACGGCGCCAAGTATCGAGCCCTGGGGTACACCATACAATAGGAATAGGGGGGCAGTAGAGGACAGAGTCCTCGAGCCTGACACAAAAAGATCGATCTGCCAGGTAGGACTTGAACCATTCAAGGGCTATGCCTCTGATGCCCACCCACTGTTCAAGGCGGGCAATTAAAATGTCATGGTCCACCATGTCAAATGCGGCCGACAGGTCTAAAAGGACCAGGACAACACAGTCACTGGAATCAGTAGCTAAAAAGATGTCATTAAAAACTCTTAAAAGTGCCGACTCAGTGCTGTCCAGGGATTTAAAACCAGATTGGAAAACCTCGAGAATATTGTGCTCGTTTAAAAAATTCATTAGCTGAGTATAGACAATTTTCTCAATGAATGCCATTACTGCCAATCAAATAATCAGAAACACCCCCCCCCCCCCTCTTTCATGCATTCATGATGGAACATAATACCTATGATATAGATTTGATTTGCGAATAATAGCGTGTACAGGCAAGAAACTGCATCGCTTAGAGTAGGATTCACGTATGAGGCTATAACACAGCCTTTCGGGAATTACCCCAGACCACGCTATAACGATACTTATATTCACCACAGTATAACACAGGAACGTATGAATGGAAACATTTATTATTTTTCACATATTGAACGATAGATAGCTGGTGTCAAATGGGCCATAGTATTGTATCCATAGCTATAATATAGAATATAGTTATAGCTCTACAAACAAGGTGACGCACTCCTATCTTTCAAAGCGTGGCAGTGCTATGACAGGCTCCGTCTAATTCCCGGCAGGGGATGAGTTAAAAGGATGCAGACCAGAAAAAGACTTTCGTCTTGTTTACAATGCATCAAGACATTTATGACATACATGATATACAGATATACAGTACTGTTTCATCAAGACATTTATGACATATAAGACAGTACTGTTTAAGAGAAAGAGATCATAAAGAAAATTGAAAATATATACATTCGAAGGGGAAGAAACTGTACATTGGAGGGGGTTGGGTGGGGGGGACGGGGTTTGGACATTTACCGGGGCCAGTTTTTTTTTTATATATATATATATATATATATATATATATATATATATATATATATATATATATATATATATAACTTTCTTTATTGGAAGTTTTCAAAAAATTTCAAGTACAGATAGTTATACAAATTATACATCTTCCTTTGTTTCGCCCCCCCCCCCCCCCCCATTTCCCGTTCCTATTCCCTAGCCCCTCCACATCCCATCCACAGAGAGTGATAACAGACATACATATAATACAAAAAAATAAATAAAAATAAAAATAATAATAATAATAATAATAATAATAATAATAATAATAATAATAATAATAATAATAATAATAATAATAATAATAATAATAATAATAATAATAATAATAATAATAATAACAACAAAGGGAAGGGGGGGTGGAGGCTCAGTCATCACAGTCAGGCAGGGTAGTCAAGGATTCTATGTGAAAAAAGGGGTCTCCGGGTTTTCTCAAAGGTGTTAAAGAAACCATTAGGGCCTTTGAGTGAGAATCTGAGTTTTTCAAGGTTTATGGATAATAGTAATTCTTTAACCCACCTATTGTGAGATGGAGGTTGTTTGTGTTTCCATTTAAAGAGAATAAGTCGTCTGGCCAATAAAGTGGAGAAGGCAAGAACACAATGTGATATTTTAGAGGGAAGGTGCTGCAGAGGAACACCGAACAAGGCCACGAGAGGATCAGGGGTGATAGTAAGGTTGTAGGCTGTGCAGATAGTTTCGAAAATTTCAGACCAGAATGTGGCAAGGCTAGGGCAGGACCAGAACATGTGGGTGTGATCGGCAGGGGATTGTTTGCATCTATTACATGCATCAGAGACGTTGGTGTACATTCGAGAGAGTCTCGAGTTTGTATAGTGGACTTTGTGTATAATCTTGCACTGTGTGAGGCCGTGCCTCGCACAGATGGAAGATGAGTGGACAGAGTCCAAAGCCCAATTCCAATACTCATCGGACAGTTCTATTCCCAGCTCCGGCTCCCAGGAGTTCTTAGGGCCGGTTCCTGGGGTATCCGTAGCGGAGTTAATCAGATTGTAGATGTTGGAGATTAGCCATGGGCCAGTTTCTAATTGCAGCCACCCGTAGGTGTTCAAGTTTCAAGTGTCTTTATTATTTGTCATACAGAAATACTTTTCATGAAATGTTTCTGTTTCGCACCTGAGAGTGTGCTAGATAATAATAAGATAGTATAAATAAGTATAATAAGTAAAAAATTGAAAGTCAAGAAGTCAAGTAAACACAAGAGTAAAAAGTTCAGTATACCTCTATATACAGTATGTACATCTGGTACAAAAATGGTGAGGTATAGCTTAGCTTGTGGTGCCACCGTTGTGGTGGTGAGGTGCAATAAGGAATAAGGTGCAATAAGGAATAAGGAATGCGAGATGTGCAGTTCCCTTACCAATAATATAAATATAAAGTGTAAAGTGTGATAAAGTGGGTGCTACAGTGTGTTGTTTATTTAAAGTGAGGCGTCAGTTACACATAGGGTGTTTTCGTTTCGTTTAAAGATGAGTTTCGCTTTTCCAGGTCGCAACGTAGTGGAAGCCGAGTTAGACAGTTTTGTTAGTTGGTTTTGCAACCTGAGCACTTTCGTTTTGCCTCCTGAGCAGTGATGTAGTACAATGCCAAAGCAGTAGGTGGCAGTAGGTGGCGAACATGAAGGCAATTTTCAACCAATCAGAACTTGAATGTGCCAATACACTTCCTGCAAAAAAAATCAACAAGCCGCCATCTTTAAATGCCTCCGTGAGCTATTTAGCCAATGTAACACTTATTTTTCAGCAAATAAAGTGCAATTAAAGTGCAATAAACAAAACGGATACATTCACTGTGTGTTCTGCCTCTCATTTGTTGATGAAACAAAACTAACATCAACACAATTGACCACCAAGAGCGGAGTTTAGTCTCATCGGCGCCGATTTTGTTAGCTTACATGCTAGCGTGAATGGAATATGCCAGTATAACAGTATAGCATTGTGGCTAGCAGCTAACGTTAGCTCACGTTAGTTAGCCAGCCAGCACCAACTGATATCAGGAGCTATCAGTAGCTAGATAACATTAGACAACGCCTTGTGTATTAAACAAAGGTGAATAGATGACTGGGCCATTTTGTTTAATGCTTGTTAAGATTGAAAGAGGAGCTCTGAGCTAACAGGGTCTGATAGCTAACGTTAGCTCACGTTAGCCAGCTGCTCATGCAATCGTTAATGCTAGCAGAATGAATGGATGTAAACTTTATTTAACATATTGCAGAATGGGTACAATACAATACGGCTCAATACAAACAATTGTTAAGGGAATGCAGACTGTTGTAGCTTGGACTGGGGTCCTTATAACAATAACTTGACAACATATGGTAGCTGCAGCTATTTGGGACAGCTCTGTCGTCACCGGACGTTGGTGAGGGCACGCAGATGTCGGTATCTACTGCGCATGGGCGTTGAGCAACAACGGCTCCGTGCAGATTACATGACACGTTGTCGGCGAGTATCCAAAACGAAAACACCTTTTCAGCATTCCCGCTAGGGCAACGCGTTTTCCTGCCAAAACGGCATTTCTATTTAACTGGGACAGCAAACGTATTCATTCAGCAACAAAACAAAAACAAAAACGCCTAGTCTAACCATGGCCTGAGTGTGTGTGTGCTGTGGGTGTGTTGCTGGCCTGTTATTGTTCATTGTTCAATCATTGTTCATTGAGAAATCATTGTTCATTGAGCATCCTGATGGCCTGGGGATAGAAGCTCCTTCCGAGTCTCTCTGTGCTTGCCATGAGACTCCGGTATCGCGTGCCTGACCGCAGCAGTTCAAAGAGGCAGTTGTTTGGGTGGCTGGAGTCTTTGATTATTCTCTTAGCCTTGCCCATGCACCGCTTGTTGTAAATGGCTTGGAGAGTGGGAAGCCCCCCTCCAATTCTGCTTTCGGCTGAACGGGCCACTCTCTGTAGTCTGCTGCGGTCTTGTGCAGTGCTATTCCCAAACCAGGAGGTGATATTGCCAGTCAGGATGCTCTCTATTGTGCATGAGTAGAAGTTCTTGAGGATCTTCTGACTCACGTTGAACTTCCTTAAGCGCCTAAGGAAGTAGATGCGTTGTCGTGCCTTCTTGATAACACTGTCAATGTGTGTGGTCCATGTCAAGTCCTCGGATATGTGGACTCCGAGGTACTTAAAACTGTTCACTCTCTCAACCGGTGCCCCATCGATGCTGAGGGGGCTGTAGTCCCTGACCCCCGACCTCCTAAAGTCCACAATCATCTCCTTTGTTTTGCTGACGTTCAGGGAGAGGCAGTTCTCTTGACACCATCCCGCTAGAACCTTAACCTCCTCCAGGTAGGCCCTCTCGTCGTTTGCAGAGATCAGGCCCACCACTACTGTGTCGTCAGCCAATTTGATGATTGTGTTGCTGTTCCACTGTGCCACACAGTCATGTGTGTACAGGGAGTAGAGGAGGGGACTCAGGACACAGCCCTGGGGGGCCCCTATGTTGAGAGTGATGGATGAGGAGGTGCAGTTGCCTGCTCTCACCACCTGGGGTCTGCCCGTCAGGAAGTCCAAGACCCACTGGCAGAGGTCATAGTTCAAGCCCAGGTCCCTGAGCTTGGCTATGAGTTTGGAGGAGACTATGGTATTGAATGCTGAGCTGTAGTCGATGAATAGCATTCTCACATAGTTCCCCTGCCATTCTCTTTGAGAATGGTTTTGAAGGAGGGTAGGGATTCACATTATTTTACGGCTGTGGGTAGGGCGTTCCACATTGTTGTGGCATAATTGCGAAAAGTGTTTTTTTCCCTCTGAAAACTCTGTTTCATTTCTACTGACCCTCCACTAGCATAGCTGCATCCTGACCACATCAACCCAGTTCAACTCTGTCAACCCTGATGGACACCATTATCCCTTTGTTCTCCTCTTTGTATTGTTGTATTGTATATGTGGTATGGTATGGTATGGTATGGTATGGTATGGTATTGTGTTGTATGGTATTGTATGATATTGTGTTGCCGCAGGGATCTGCTTCAAGGTTCTTGACCTGGCATATTGTGCAGCGAGGGGAACGGCTCCCTCCTACCTCCGGTCAATGGTCTCTAACTAGTAACTACACACCCTCAAAACCCCTCTGCTCTGCATCTTTTGGCCGCCTCAGACCCACTCCTATCTGAGCACCGGGAGGGTCATCAAAGAGAAGCCGCCTATTCTCAGTCCTCGCTCCACAATCGTGGAACGAACTTCCCACCAGTCAGGAAATATGTGAAACCCGCCGTCGACTGCACTTTGCTACTAAAGAATCTTCTTCTTAACACCTACTATGCTATGTCTTTAATGCTACGTACTCAAGACTGTAGCACCCAAGTTCAACACTGTTTGACGAACATTGTTACTTAGCTGCCAGAGTTGTACCCTTCCTGCTGACATGTGTTGTATTTTGTGTAAGTTGTTGTTTTTAATATAAATATATATAACAGTTACTATGCTCCCTGTCAATCCTTCCCCTACCTAGACTAGCGTGAGAGATTTGTAGCACCCAGGCCTACCCATCCAAATAGTAAGATACAGGCCTACTAAAAATATATATATTCAAAAAATAAACAGAAAAGATATAAAAAATGCTTAATGCATTGCATGCTCACGCTTTATTTGGAAATCGCTAAATAAATACAGAACTCCATCTGGAAATTGAAAATGTCAAAATCGATAGAGTATATGAGATCAAGTTTTTGGGTGTCTTAACTCATTGGACGCCACTCACGAATAAAGTCGGGTTAACGCCGACGCTTGAGCGCCAAACCCGAGAAAAGTCAGGTTTTCTATCGTTATTTCTTTTATTCAATATTCCCATTCATAATCCATCGAGGGAGCCTGTGTTATCATTGGGAATTAGACTGAGATCGCAAACATCCAATACCACCGCCTGCCGCCTTGCGGCCGGTATTGCACATCCATTGAAACTCTCTGGCTTGGGCTGTCTGTCAATCGGAAAAGTCGGGCCGGGTTTTCCTTGTCGGGCAGGACAAGCATTTATAACGCATGGATTGAGGAGAATCAAGCACTCCCGATTCATGTTGTTTAGTGGATTATGTTGGCAACACGATCGACATCAATACTTGGAATGGCGATCAGATAATTGGAATATTCTTTTTAGAGTACATCCTAGTCAAGGTAAAGGCTATATGGTATCAATCTTGCGTTGATCCAAGAATCCATTCACTGAGATCCGAGCGTATGTGTCAGGGTTTCCGTTAGAAAAAATTGTTGCCGGCCTCAGTGTCCGGTAGATTTCAATCTACCGGTCAAATGAGAGAAATTCCGGTCAGAGTTTATTGAGCTTAAAAACAATTGATAGGCAAAAGAACAACAAAAGAACAACAAAACAAAAGAATGACATCATCAAGGCATGTAGATTTATAATATTCTTACTTAAAACTAGGCTACTTTTGCGTATAGTCATTATATTCCAAATAAAAGAAGTCCCGAGACTCCGTGCTGCTGCCGACTTTAAATCAAATAGGTGTCTGTGGGCAGTCGCCCGACATTAATAAACAGCAGTCTGTTATAATCACATTTTTATGAGCTAACGAATTCCGTTATATTGGACATTTGTATTAATTATATCAAGCTAAGAACTGAGAAATTTGGCAGAGAGAGACGGCAACATTATCGTGGGTTTGCGTGACGACTCTCTCTCTCTCCACCTCCCAATGACTTATTTGCGAGAGTATGTCGATGCAGAGCAGCAGATTCAGCTGTTTTCTGGCTCTATCTGGGGACCGCTCAGCAGCGCCCCCCACCCAACAGCTGAATTGCTAATGGCTGAATTGGAGTACTGCACTGTGCCGCTGCTGCTCCGGCTCTGCAGCTGCACATGCACTCGGAAACCCAGCACTAAGCTCTCGCTGACAACGTCATTGTCATTATTAGAAGCAACGATGAAACAAATGTAATGATTGTTTCGTTCATCGCATAGGCTATTTAATTTTAGCCTATTTTAATACAATTCAAATAATCAAATTGTGCTTAGAGGGAATTATTTTCACCGGACATTAAGACCGGAGAGATTAAATATGTCGGACTTCAACAGATTTTGCCGGTCAAATACCGGTAATTACCGGCTAACGGAAACGCTGGTATGTGTGTAATGTGTGTGTGTAACGTATTCCGTTGGTGACGATCAAAGCATAGGAAAAAAACTATAAAACATGATACCGATAATATAGCGTTGATTTCAGATAGATTGTTGATACAGGCGAGAAACGGCAGGTTTTTTCGTGAAATGCACTAAACGCTGCATAGCGTTGTTTTCTGGGATTAGACAGGATTACTCTAAAACTATACTCATATTCACCACGGTATAAAACGGGAATGTATGGATGACTTTTTTTTCTTTTTGACAAATTGAATGATAGATACTCGATGTCAAATGGGCAATAGTATTATATTCATAGCTATGATATATAATATAGTTTGAGCCCTGCAAACACCTCCATGTATCCCCATACTTTAAAGCGGTGGTCTTCTTACCACACGGTACACAGCGCCATCTGGCGCTGATGGAGTTAATAGACCACAAACTGATAAACTCACATAAAATATCTATGCTCAATGATTGCGAGAAGCTTGGGAATTCTGGGTAAAACTAAATACATCTTGAATCAGAAATCACTGTACACTCTGTATTGCACACTCATTGTACCCTACCTGTCATATTGTGTTGAAGTTTGGGGAAATACATATAAAACCAACCTACAAAATATATGCACACTGCGAAAAAGAGCTATAAGGATTGTACATCATGCTGGTTATAGAGATCATACCAATTGTTTATTTGTTAAAAGTCAAACTCTGAAATTTTAAGATTTGGTTAAATTCAAAACTGCACAATTCATGTTTAAAGTAACACAAAATATAGTCCCTGGCAACATACAAAATATTTTCATGGGCAGAGATGGGGGTTATAATCTAAGAGGGAAATTGAATTTAAAACACCTATTGTCCGTACAACTCTCAAAAGCAAGTGCATCTCAGTTTGTGGGGTATCCATTTGGAATGGCCTTGATGTAGCAATACAAACAAGTAATACTATTGAAATGTTTAAATGCAGATATAAACAGCAATAAGTATAAGTTAGAGGAGCTTGAAAAATAACGCAAACTAGTATTTTTGTAATTATTTATTTATCTTTTGCTGTAGTGGATAGGTATATATATTTTTTTTATATTGATAGATAACTTATTACATATTAATATGATATTGTAAGGAAGGGGCAGGACCAGATAAGCTTTGATTCATTCCGTCTGTCGCTTCTCGAACAAAACCAGTCTTGAGCTATGCTGATTATTGTATTTTATTAAAAAAAATTGTTATTACAAATGTGTGTGTTTGTTTTATGGTTGAAATGTTTGAGATAAATAAAGATAGATCAATCAATCAAACCTCTCTGCGACTTGACTCTACCTTGCCCACCCTGCTCTGCCACCACTGGAATAAACAGGCAAACCATAAGGACGCTATCTTATGGATCCACTTCCCCTGCACTGACCCTGTTCTCAGCGATGGCAGGGCTGTCGTCTCCCAGGGCGATCTTGGAGGCAGAGGACCTGAACTCTGGCAGGCCCAGGATGGGCAGGTACTCGTGGTTCAGCCGGTCGTCGTGAACGATGACCTTCTCCACCTTCTTCACCACCGGCAGCACCCACGGCTTACACTCCTCCGTCCTGTAGGCTGAGGAGATGTTTTTAAATTTTATTTCAAATCTTTATATCAACTCGTAAGACACTGAGGTTACCCTCGTTTACAGCGACGACGAGCTTACAGAACAAGACGCCGTTTATCAGCAATTTCATACATATAGGTACAATAAATAAGAATTGTGTTGGGACATGTGCAATAATGCAAGAATGGTATTCTCTAGTGCAGTGAGGATATTGCAGGTGGTCCATGGGGGGAAAAAAGCTAAATAAAATAAAAAAAATTATATAATAATTTATTTAAAATAGAATTGTAAAACCGTTGTGTAATATAAAACATGGTATTATAGTTTGTTATTCTCTCAAATTAGGCTAATAATTTTATGGGTAAATAGTGGCGCTTGTGCACCTGCACCTCTGCACGTGGAGCAAAAATGGCTCGGTGGCTAGTAGCGTTGGGTTCTCTCAAGAGAAAAGAGACAGACCTCTGTGAAACGGGATTGTCATCAGATATCAAATATCGGAATAGGCTTAACATTGAACATAGTTAGGGGCGGCTGGGTGGCGCAGCGGACATTGCGCTCGTCACCAACGCAAGAGACACCGGGTTCGACTCCGGCTGTCGGCGTTGCCTCCGGCTTGGGCCGGCCGTCATACTAACTCAATTGGCAAAGTTAGCGGGTGGAAGTCGATGGGTGGTAATCTGGACGTTGTGGACAGTAGGGCTGCAACTAATGACTAATTTGGTAGTCGACTAATCTGCCGATAATTTTTCCGATTAGTCGACTAATCGAAAACCAATGTAAACAACAACAAAAAAGAATTAATTACCTATCTTTGTGAAAGTGGCTTCTCAGCTCTGGTCCAGCTGAAGACAGAGCAGAGGAACAGATTGGACATTGAGCATGAGTTGCTTGTCTACCATCACCCCAGACTTTGAGACTCTTGTCAGGACCAAACAACAACATCATAACATGATGATCCCATAGCAAATTAAAATAATGACTCATGAAACATTTGAATTTGGATCTTTAAGCCACTTTAAATGAAAATGTATTTGAAGAACAATACAGCAATCACTCATAACAAGATAAATAAATTAAATAATACAAATTAAAGTGGAAGTGTACTTTAAATAACTTTTGTTTGCTGTGTGTGAGAGGAGTCCGTGTGTGTGTGTATGTGTGTGTGTCTTACTCTGATCGCTGTGTGAGTGAGAGGAGTGTGTGTACTGTGTAATTTGTGTGTGTCTTACTCTGATCGCTGTGTGAGTGAGAGGTGTGTACTGTGTAATTTGTGTATGTGTGTGTGTCTTACTCTGATCGCTGTGTGTGAGTGAGAGGAGTGCGTGTGTAATGTATTGTGTGTCTAGTCTGATCATCATCTTCTGCAGGGGAACAATGTTTTCAATGTCCAAAATTTGCCATGGGATCATCATGTTATGATGTTGTCTGGAACCCTGAGAAGCCACTCTCACAAAGATAGGTAGTGCACAAAAAAAAAAAAAAAAAAAAAAAAACTATTTTTTTTTTTTTTTTTTTTTTAATGACTAATCGACGCAACAATTTCTCGTCGACGATTTTTTTATAATCGACGTCGTCGATTATGTCGACTAATCGTTGCAGCCCTAGTGGACAGCGACTCCTACAGGTCGGTTGGGGGACGCCTGCACCGCAGAGACAGGAAATGGCGGGGGTAGTGTGAGCCTCCCACACGTTACGTTACACCTCGCCAATGAGAGTCCGCGCTGGCAGGTGAAAAGATGTGACAGGCTGCCTCCTCGTGTATCGGAGGGGACACGTGATGCAAGGCTTCTATCCTCCCTACAACTGGCCAGTGGGGTCATATGCGAGCAACGTTCAAGACAGGGGAGGGGAGAATTGGCACAGCAGAATTGGGATGGGAGAAAAAAAATTTAAAGAGGAGAAAAAGTGGATAAGAAAAAAAACATTGAACATAGTTGTGTGGCATTAAAGTATCTTGTATCGGATCTCCGATTGAAGCTGTCAGAGCTGGAACCTGACATCCAGCTGTTGACGTCTGCGAAGCAACCTCATCCGTCTCATTAGGTAAGTGATAACGTTATTCTCTCTCTCTGACGTCTGCTTAGCAACCTCATCCGTCTCATTAGGTAAGTCTCTCTCTCTCTCTTGTAGCTAAATTACACTATAAAACAAACTGGATAGTTGATTTAACTTCATTGGATAGTTGATTTAACTTCATTAGCTGAACTATTCTAAAAATCATTAAGTGTGCTAGAAGCGTAAACATGTGTGTGCGAGCGCACATCCCATTCCCGGTCTTTACTTTTTATATACGTTTGAGGTAGTGATGCACGATATATCGGCCGCCGATATAATATCGGCCGATATGGCCGTTTTTTTACACATCGGTATCGGTCCGATATCAAGATAGGGCCGATATTAAAAAAAAAAAACGTTTTTTTTTTTTTTTTTTTATCTTTCTTTTTTCTTTTTACATGTTTTGGCCTTAAATAGTTTCAAAATATCAGTAATTTCTGAAAATAAGTTACAAAAGTTAAAAAAAAGTATGCGTTTTGGAAAATAGCTCTTTATATGATTATCATAAAAAAGTGTTTTCTATACAGAGATATCGACATCGGTAAATATCGGTATCGGCCAGAACAGCAATATTAATATCGGTTATCGGTATCGGCCACAATTTTCACATCGGTGCATCACTAGTTTGAGGTTTATTTATTTTTACTGTTTGCATACGAGGTGGTCCGTAAAATTTCTTGATAACAATTAGTGGTCCGCATAAACAAAACGTTTTTTTATCCACTTTTTCTCCTCCTGTTTTTCTGTGTTTTTCTCCCATCCCAATTTTTTGTCGTTATGCCAATTCCCCCCTCCCCTTCCTGGTCGTTGCTCGCATGTGCCCCCCACTGGTCGGTCTAGGGAGCCCTGAAGTCTATCAGATGCTTCCTCTGAGACATAGGAGACAGCCAGCAGCATCTATTCACCTGCCAGCGCGGACTCTCATTGGGCCTAACAAAATTAATAGTTGGTTTCCGGTTGCCGACCGACCCTGCCGATTTAGGTGCGACCCAATATATTTTATGAGTTTCTAAAAAAAAATCAAAAAAAAAGAAAAAAAATTTTTTTTTTTTTAGAATAAAGTTTCATAGAAATCTTAGTCAAACATTTAGTATTATGGATATTAAACATGCTGGCAGAGTACATGCATCCATGTTGTTGTGAACATTTTAATTAAATAAAGAAATTCCCTATCCATAGTCGCCGTGGGAAAGAATAAAATAAAATAAATTCCCTACCTACCCATGGCCAAACTGACAACCAACAGGAAACCAACAATATATTTTACTTTGCCTTGGTGAGGTGTAGGGCTGCAACGATTAGTCGACATAATCGACGATGTCGATTATAAAAAAATCGTTGATGACGAATTGTTGCGTCGATTAGTCATTAAATTTTTTTTAATTTTTTTATTTATTTTTTTTGCACTACCTATCTTTGTGAAAGTGGCTTCTCAGCTCTGGTCCAGCCAGCTGAAGACTTCTTAGCTTAACATAACAGACCGACAGTAAGTTTGGGGGAACTAATGGGATAATGTTGTTTGGTCCTGACAAGAGTCTCAAAGCAACTCTGAGGTCATGCTCAATGTCCAATCTGTTCCTCTGCTCTGTCTTCAGCTGGACCAGAGCTGAGAAGCCACTTTCATAAAGATAGGTAGTGCAAAAAAAAAAAAAAAATAATAATTATATAATTGTTTTTCGATTAGTCGACTAATCGAAAAAATTATCGACAGATTAGTCGACTACCAAAATAGTCATTAGTTGCAACGTGTGGGAGGTCACACTACCCTCACCATCTCCCTCCCTCGCTGTGCAGGCGCCCTGACCGACCTGTAGAAGTCGCTGTTTACAACGAACAGAATACCACCCCACCGGCTTCCCTCCCGCTGACTCTGCCAATTGAGCCAGTATGACGGCCGGCCAAGCCGGAGGCAACGCTGACAGCCGGATTCGATGCCGGATTCGATACCAGTGTCTCTCGCGTTGGTGACGAGCGCTTAGTCCACTGTGCCACCCAGCCGCCTACAAAAACTTTATTTTTTAAAACCTTTTTACTGTTCTTGTGAATAAGTGCATATGTAGCAGAGGGTATGTGTGGGTACATGAATGTGTGGTGTGATAGTGAGTAGATGGGTACAACTAATGTATGTATGTGTAACAGAGGTCCGTGAGTATATCCACAGTCACAATGGACTTCAAGTGTTGTGAAGTGACTGTGGCACATAGCGGTACTGCAAGTAAACTCATCCACCCATAAAAGGCATGCAGACACATTACCAAAAGGTGAATTCCCTTAACAGGGGTTGAACTTTAACACAATGCAGAGACGGCAATACGAGCCCGGCTACATATGGTAGTGTGTATGTACATCATGGATCATGTGTTGTGTGGTAGAGTGTGTATTAGGGGTGGGACGATACATCAATCCAGATCGATATATCGATCTATTATCAATGATCCAATAGGATCGATGAAACGTAAAAAAGATCGATTCATATTGCGATACTCTTATTTTGAAAATCCTGTGGAGAGTCGTATTCGCTCAAAAGCACAGCAGTAGCGTCTGAAACGCGGACATTACAACAGAGCAAGGCTACATAGTGTGCCTATTTTGCGACCCAAAACAAGTCCCTGCTGTTTTATTCCGCAATGGGTCAAATGCATCTAACATGCTTTGCAATCCTCGCCATTCCTTTATGCCCACGACATAGACCTAAAGACCTAAATTAACGCTACGTTAGCGTAAGCTAACAACAAGCTAACCATGATAGACAGAGAGAACAGCAGAGTGGGGACTGGAGTTGGTGGACTGGGGGACTGGGGTTGGAATATATAACTGTTCATGTAACTCTAGCTAATATGTTTAGACTGTTTTAGACTATAGGGAATAATGACAGAAGATCACATGTGAATTCTTAAAATTGGGTGGTCTTCCCCTTTAAATCACTTAATGGGAGAATCATTTGAACAAACCCCAGTACTGCTTGCCATGAAATCCTGGGAAGAGAGGCAGCCTATTCTTAAAAAAAACACTAATGAATACAGACCTGAAGGATTTGGGGTGCTTTTTCAATGTATGTGATGTATAGATTGGGGGGAGATGATCACAGCTAAAACGGTGAGATCGAAATGTGCATGGAAGACGGTGATAGAAGAAGCGGTTCAGAGGCAGTAGCCAGCAGAATGTTTAGCAGCCAGCCGAATGTTTTGCATTCCTTGTAAGAACAAACTGATAGCGAGAGCGAGGGAGAGGGGTTCATCTTAATGAAACAGTAGAAAACTGCATTTTAATGTGTGAAAGGTTATTAGCAGTCGTCATGAGCGTCGCATGACAACCAGGAGAGGGGCGGGGGGCCGTCGTTGCTACGGCGAGGATCTATAAGTCGAACGGTGTTTCCGGGTGTAAGGCAGACTAGAAATCTGGGAGACCAAGAGCGAGTAGGACTGAGATCACACAGAAGACACTCTCTCCTCTCATCGAGAGGGGGGGGGGGGGGAGAATGCCACATCATCATTAGCTTCGGCTAACGCGAGGAGGGTTAGGCTAAAGACCAGGCCTGAACACTATTGGACTGAATAACAAAAGGACGATAGACGAACACACCGAAAGATCATTAGAATAGACTCTTCAAGGACAATACAATCTGTTAACATCTGAGCTAGGGCTGCACGATTAATCGTTTTTTAATCGAAATCGCGATTTGGAATGATGCAATTATCAAATCGCCAAGCCTGCAATTAAAAAAAAAAAACAAAACTTTTTTTTTTTTTTTTTTATTTATTTAACCAGGAAGTCCCATTGAGATACAAGTGCAATCGTGCAGCCCTAATCTGAGCTGAGGTTTCTGTTTATCAAATAAAACCACGCTTTTCCTTGTAAGGTATTTCACGTTGTCGAAGTGTCGGATTCTTACGGAGGTGGAGTAGGGCTGGGCGATATGACGATATTATATAAATATCGGGTACAGTTCATTAACGATACACTTTTTTAACGTATCGTGGATATCGTGATGTTTTGCCCAAGAGGATTGTGTCGCATCAATCTGGTCCACCCCGTTCAAACTTTTGAACAACGCCGCTCCCACACACACTACTGCATCAAAGTTAGTACTTATGATTAATGTACAAAAGGCCCAAGGACTGGGCAGACATAAGGACTGTGGGGTGCTGTGCTGCTGTTCTGCTGTTCTGCAGCGGGACGCCTCTCAGTCAGACATAAAGGCTGTGGGGGGCTGCTCTGCTGTTCTGCAGCAGGATGCCTCAGACATGTCTAGACATGTCTGTCGATAGCCAGCATCCATATATACTAGTATGCTTAGAGATTCCTTCAGTTCATGTGTGCGTCCCTGATCACAAGTAAGTGTTAAATATGTGTATGATGAGGACGCTTAGTTATTGTTGGTGATTTATATGGTTAAGGCCTATACTAATGTTATAATTCTACCAGCTGTTTAGGAAGCAATTTACCAGTATGTTTATAGTGATAATCTAGCCTATTGGGTATAATCTATGTTGTTGAGTATAGTATCTAGTATCTGTTTAGCACAGTTTATCCCTGTAACTAGTATAGGTAAAGCACTGCTTATCCCCATTGGTAGTTCCACTCGTGAGGTTTATGTTACTTGCAGCAACAGTATATTGTATAGTATATAACAGACTGATTAATGAGTACTAGTAACGCTGATGTCTTTGTTTCCTCCCCATTTAGAACCACACACACACACACACACACACTCTCACAAATAGAAGTAGAAATCGCCTGTGCATCTGTCTGACCATTGATAATAAAACTCATCAAAGAACGTTCCTGCCTCCCGTGTCCTGACTAGACACCCCGTGTTGTTGACTACATTTCCTAACCACCAAGAGCTTCACTACAAATGGTCCTTCGAGCCGGATAGAGTCAACGATATGGCAACCAGTCAAGGAGGGATGAGCCTCCCCGCTTCACCATCCGTGCGCCCCAGACGCACCGTGCAGCACCCGAGATGGCTAGACGATTACCTAGTGGACAGTACACGCCAGCGTGACACAGAGCAGCTGCGCAGGCATGAAGAGGATAAAGCACAGCCCAGTCCCGCTAGAGGCACATCCCCCATGCCACCAATGCAGAATGTGCACGAAACAATAATGCACCAAGTTCTGGAGACTGCGCGGCAACAGAGTGAGACGGCTCAGAAGCAAACCGAGCTTTTGGAGCTTGTTCTGCAGCACCATTCCTCCCGATCCTCAGCTCAGTCATCAAGGAGGTCATCACGGCATCAGACTCCAGTTCGCCAACTCCACCCAGAAAGAGTAGGTGAAACGCAGGTCTCCCCTGCCCGTGCACCTCACTACTCCCCAGCCGAGGATCACCCAAGTATAGCTGCAGTGGAGCTTGTTCTGCAGCACCATTCCTCCCGACCCTCAGCTCAGTCGTCAAGGAGGTCATCACGGCAACAGACTCCAGTCCGCCAACTCCACCCAGAAAGAGTAGGCAAACCGCAGTTCTCCCCTGCCCGTGCACCTCACTATTCCCCAGCCGAGGATCACCTAAGTATGGCTGCAGAACTAACCGACCAGCTAGAAGATTTGAGTATCCATGAGCCAGAGTGGACACTTCCCCCACCTCTCAGCCGAGCCACTCACCCCCTCCAACGTGCAATCGAAGTACCCCACGGCCTTCAGGCTTGCAAGCAGGAGAACCAACATAACCAAGGCTCCTCTCGTCAGCCCAGCCAGCCCAATAGGCCAACCCAGAACCTGCCGCAATCAGAGGGCCTGGCAAGAAGCGGACCCTCATACTGGCCACCGACCTCCTACCCGAACCCACGAAGCACATCCAATGTGGCTCCGCCTAGCCGCAAGTACGAGGAAAGGAATGAGCCTCAGCAGAGTTACCCGCCACCAACCTGGGCGACACCTCAGGTCATGCAGCAACCCATGCATCAGCACCTGCCTCAGTCTGCACACCAGTCAGCACATCAACCTCCGTATGTGCCCTACCTCGCCTACCAAGGGAACCCAGTCATAGCGAGACCATATCCCTCCACAGTATACCAGCATGCACCCCCCAATATAGAAGGTCCAACATTCCCGGACTTTAACAAGGAGGATAGAGCCCAATACATGGAACTACGCCTTTCCCTCAGTACACTCCTCAATCCTTCTCATTCCGAGCATTACAAGTATGCCATTCTGCTGAAGCATATAAAGGTGCCGCGTGCCCATCGCCTGGTGCTGGCTTACGCAGAGTCAAGTATGCCCTACTCGGAAGCCCTGAGGGCACTGGACGAGCGATACGGACGCCCATACCAGTTCGCTCTGAAGGAGATAGAGGACATGGAACGCTTACCACCCATTCGAGACGATAGAGCCCTCGACGAATTTGCCATCAGAGTGCAGTCGCTAGTCGGGATGCTGATGTCTCTTCAAGGCGAAGGTCACGAGGAACTCCATTGCGGCTCAAACGTGAAGCGCCTCCTCAACAGGCTTCCCAAACACCAACAAGAGAGGTTCCGTCGTCAACAGTACAGGGAGAACCCAGACAAGACGAAGCTGTCCCTCACCGACTTCGCAGAGTGGCTGAGGGTAGAAGTCAGATGCCTGGACATTGAGCCCTCCCTTCATGCTCACAGTGAGAATGACAGGAGAGACCCCAAGTATCAGCCCAAGATAAAGGTCACTACGGTGATGCATGGTACAGACAACCCCCAAGATCCTCCACCCGAAAGGCCCTCCAAGGTATATCAACCTGTCCAGACCCAAGGGAAGGGAAGGATATACTGCCCCTACTGCGAGTCAGAACACTACCTCAGCCAATGCGAACGCTTCGCTAAGCTGACCAGAGGGGAGATAGTGGACTGGATCAAAGCCAAGAGAAGGTGTTGGAGATGCGGTCGTCCTCACCTAGCCTCTGCCTGCGACCTGAAGAAGCCGTGTCGACTCTGTAAGTCCAAACACCTCTCCGTCCTGCATGAGGTTAACCAGAGAAGTGGGAACGAGCCCACCATCACCTCAACAGCAGAGACTCACTACCTGGATCAGCCAAACGGATACAACCGAGTGCTCCTGAAGATCGTCAGAGTCAACCTGCACTACATGGACAGAGTCTTCAACACCTACGCAGTGCTGGATGATGGCTCAGAGAGAACCATCCTGCTCGCTTCAGCAGCACGCCACCTGGGAATACAGGGCCAAGCGGAAGACTTGACCCTTCGCACTATCCGCCAAGACGTCAAGACCCTGTCAGGCTCACGTGTCTCCTTCGCCATCGCCCCAGTATCCGAACCAAGGAAAAGGTTCCCTATTCAAGGTGCCTTCACCGGTGAACAGCTAGGTCTGTCTCAGTACAGCTACCCAGTCACCCAGCTCCAGGAGAAGTATCGCCATCTGCGAGGCTTGGTGATCCCACCAATCGACGGAGCTCAGCCAACCCTCCTGATTGGATCTGATCACGCCAACCTGATCGTACCGATCGAGCCGGTGCATCTGGGCCCCCACGGTGGCCCTGCGGCAGTCAAGACTAACCTCGGCTGGACACTCCAAGGCCCAGCAAAGTACATGCAGCAACAGCTTCAAACCACACAGTGCTTCTTCACTGCTGCTTCCTCCCCGTCTGCCGAGCTATTCAGCCAAGTCGAACGGCTGTGGCAGCTGGATACACTGCCTTTCAAGAGCGAGAGGTTAGTGAACAGATCCAAACAGGACAAGTACTCAGTGGAGCTGTTGGAGGCCGAGACCACCCGTGTAGAGGTCAACGGAGTGCAGCGGTATGCCACCCCCCTCCTGCGAGTCCAAACCATGCCCAAGCTGCAAGTTTCAAGGGAAGTTGTAATGAAGAACCTGCGGAACACAGAGAAGACAGACAAACCACCATCAGTGTACCAGTGGGAGGTCCTGCCCTTCGGGACAACATGCAGCCCCTGCTGTGCAACCTTTGCCCTCCAGAAACATGTCATCGAGTCTAGCCAACCAGCAGAGGATGTTCGCCACAGTGTAGAACAGTGTTTCTATGTGGATAACTGTCTGCAGAGTCTGCCCACCAAAGAAGAGGCAAGCAGCCTCGTGAACAAGCTGAGAGCCCTCCTAGCCACAGGCGGCTTCGAGATCCGCCAGTGGGCCAGCAACCAGCCAGAGGTGATCGGCAACCTGCCCAAAGAGGCCAAGGCAGATAGCAGTGAGAGATGGGTCTCCCAGACCCACAGGGAAGCTCAAGAAATGACACTAGGACTCAGTTGGCACTTCATGGAGGACACGCTCCACTACAGACATCGCCCGGTTGCCCCAAGCCAGACGACTATGAGAAATATCTACAAGATACTAGCAAGCCAGTACGACCCCCTAGGTCGCATCCTGCCCTTCATCACAAGGGCCAAAGTTCTGGCCCAGAAACTGTGGGACACAGACCGCGACTGGGATGACCCACACTTACCTGCCG
Source organism: Notolepis coatsorum (assembly GCF_963971535.1). Lineage (NCBI taxonomy): Eukaryota > Metazoa > Chordata > Actinopteri > Aulopiformes > Paralepididae > Notolepis > Notolepis coatsorum. The sequence continues at coordinate 56,884,436 of NC_140173.1, read as the reverse complement.
ATCTCCTGCAACCCTGGACCACATGGGAAGAAGAGCTCCCACAGCTCCCAACAGTCAGCCCCTCACGGTGCTACTTCCTCATGGGGCGGCCCGACTCCTCACTCCCTCCAGTGGTGTACCCTGAATCCGAAATCCTCAGCCGGAGAAGATGGCGACACAGTCAGGTGTAAGCCGACCAGTTCTGGACCCACTTCCTTCATAACTACTTACCCTCCTTGCAGTCCAGGCAGAAATGGGTGAAGGATACAGAGAACCTCACTGTCGACTCTGGAAGACAGTTGAGCCTTTCCATGAACTAATCCACACCGTGGATTAGGGGGCGGCTGTACAAAAGGCCCAAGGACTGGGCAGACATAAGGACTGTGGGGTGCTGTGCTGCTGTTCTGCTGTTCTGCAGCGGGACGCCTCTCAGTCAGACATAAAGGCTGTGGGGGGCTGCTCTGCTGTTCTGCAGCAGGATGCCTCAGACATGTCTAGACATGTCTGTCGATAGCCAGCATCCATATATACTAGTGGGCTTAGAGATTCCTTCAGTTCATGTGTGCGTCCCTGATCACAAGTAAGTGTTAAATATGTGTATGATGAGGACGCTTAGTTATTGTTGGTGATTTATATGGTTAAGGCCTATACTAATGTTATAATTCTACCAGCTGTTTAGGAAGCAATTTACCAGTATGTTTATAGTGATAATCTAGCCTATTGGGTATAATCTATGTTGTTGAGTATAGTATCTAGTATCTGTTTAGCACAGTTTATCCCTGTAACTAGTATAGGTAAAGCACTGCTTATCCCCATTGGTAGTTCCACTCGTGAGGTTTATGTTACTTGCAGCAACAGTATATTGTATAGTATATAACAGACTGATTAATGAGTACTAGTAACGCTGATGTCTTTGTTTCCTCCCCATTTAGAACCACACACACACACACACACACACACACTCTCACAAATAGAAGTAGAAATCGCCTGTGCATCTGTCTGACCATTGATAATAAAACTCATCAAAGAACGTTCCTGCCTCCCGTGTCCTGACTAGACACCCCGTGTTGTTGACTACATTTCCTAACCACCAAGAGCTTCACTACAATTAACAAAGGCATTCGTTTTGTGGCATTAACATTATATAGTTACACGTTATATAGTTACACATCAGCGTATTTACCCAAACATAGCAACGTCCATGACGACATAGATAGCAAGCGTTACTGTTCATATCTCAGTCCGTGCCGAGTTGTGCGTGCCCATTCTGCGGTCTGTTAATAAAGTTTTCAATCAGACAGATGTATGGAAAGGCTTTTATTATAACATTTGTTGCAGTAAAATCATTATGCCTCGTTGTCATGCTGCGGTGCGCTAGTAATCACTCGTCGGCTGCGGTGAGCTGTTGTTGTTGTCGTTGAGCTGAGCTCTCGTTAAAATCAGTGGAGGGCATTCAGGAATGTAAAAAAAGAATAGCGCTGCTTGCCGATTGGTGCTAAGAACAGCAGGGCGGGTACAAGCGGTGTGACGTAATTGGCAGACTCGACTGTCAATCAAAATTATTGTTGCCGGCTGAATGATTGAATGAATGAACGTTATTAACGATTGCAGAATGGGTACAATACAGTACAGCCAGGGGAGGAAATTAGGCCACTTTACTCGCCAAATGAGAGTATTTTTTATGTTTGGCGAGTGATTCATGAAGACTACTCGCCAGTCTGGCGAGTATACAAAAAAATAAAACATTCTGCAATCACTGCACTGGCAAACGGTGCACGTCTTCTGAGTGTTCGCTTTAGTTGACAGTGCCACGAGAGCACTGCACAAGACCACCCGCGGACATATAATGTTTAATAAACGTTTGCGCAGTACTGGCCAACCCGCGGACATATAATAATAAAAGTCCCGCGGTACTACTAGGCTAGCCATCCGGAGCACTCGCAAACAGATAACGTTAAACACAGCAGAATATGGAAAACAGACAGACTGACCAACGGGGAACTGCATCCAACCCTAGTACAACCATCGAGTATAAGTTACTAAGGACACATTTAAATCAGAGGTGTAATGTTGTCTACTGGAACTGTATGCAGTGGTTAGCTTCTAGTTAGCGTTATATAGCTGCTTGCTAGCTAACGTTAGCCCCGTGTGCTCAAAGCAGCCAGCTAGGTGTATCTGTTATGACTATAATGTTTCCGAAAAAGCACCGGACTACGAGGTAAGGTTAGACATTTTATTTCATGCTCAAAAGCCCCTGGCTTGCACATCGCAGTCACGAAAGGGGCTAGCTAAGCTCAACCAGACAACAGCACACCAACCCAACTGACGTTACCACAACACTTGACGATACGTCACAGCACTGTCGTAAGACCACCGTGCTGTCTTAAAGGCACAGTGTGCCTACCCAGATGCATACACAACATTGACGCGGCTTGACATACAGAGAAGTAATTATCATAATTAGCGATTTCTTTTGTCTGGTAAAAAATCAGTTTGGCTGGTAAAAAAAATCAGATACTCGCCAGTTGGCTGGTAAGCCAAAAAGTTAGTTTCCTCCCCTGAGTACAGCTCAATACAACAACAGTGGACTGACTGGAGGATGAAGACCAGAAAAAGACTTTCGGCTTTTTTACACAAGGGTCCTCCATTTTCAATTCATCAAAACATTTAGAGACATACAAATATACAGTAGTTTCATAAAAATGCTAAAATCCTTTTGATTGATTGATTTAAAACTTTATTAACATATTGCAGAATGGGTACAGTACAGCTCAATACATACAATTGTTAAGGGGATGCAGACCAGAGAAAGACTTTCGTCTTGTTTACATCAGGGTCCCCCATTTTCAATTCATCATATTTCATATCTAAATCATATAATATCTCATTGCTAAATATATGCAATATATAATCTAATAATCCAATAATCTAAATCTAATATATAATATAAAAATGCTAAATGCATGGGTATTTTATTTTGTCTTTAATGTTAGCTTGCAAACTCAAATACTGTCTTGGTAAGCCTCATAATGAATTGTTTGGGGAAAAAAAGAAAAACATTGTGGTGCGTATCGTGTATCGCCGAAAGGTCAGAAAATATCGTGATATCATATTTAGGCCATATCGCCCAGCCCTAAGGTGGAGAATTAGTATGGTTTATGGATTGCACTAACGGGGAGATAAGGATCTTATCAGCCAGTGTCGGAGAGACGTCAGGACCATTAAAATGACACAACGCAGAGGAATTGGATGGAGAGCCAAGCAGACGAAGACGTGATACTGGCCAGTTTGATCAGGATCTAACAGGGGCCAAGGAAACATTAATGACTAAAGGACTAAAGAACTGGCCTTTCACCTGCTGTCCTCCGCTTCCGTCAGCACTGATAAGCTAGCGACTAAAGCAAACATTGATCTTTTTAACACAAGGGTAAAGAACAACTGACTTCACGCTGGGCCAATTAACCTGAGGATAAAAGAGCTGCAAACTGTTATTTTAAAGCTAGCATTCCTCCGCAGTTGATCCTGCAAAAACACAGACTTGCATTGCAGTTTTACACTGCTCGAGGATAACCCTGGGGGAGAATGTGAAGAGAGTAACTTGGGTTAAGTAGAATGAGCTGTAGGGAATAGGGATGTAGTATTAGCTGCTAGTACTATAGCCTGCTTTAGTCTGCTGCCCATCTGTAGTAGTGTGTGTGTGCGTGCTGTTGAAGCAGGGGATTATTTAGCCTTCTGTGCTATTCATGGCCCACACTGTAAGAAAAAAAGCTGCAAGAAAACTGTAAATGTCTGGCATCAATGGTTGTCAAATACTTACTGTCAAATTACAGTCAAATCAATACATTTACAGATCACAACCTTTATGGTTAATATTTTGATAAACGGTAATTTACTGTATTTTTATGGCATTTACACTTAAAGTAGAAAAACAAAAGTAATCTGTAAAATAATAGTGAATTTCCTGTGAAAAAACATTTATCTTTTACAGTGCAGGTAGCCCTGTCCCGCTAAACAGAGCCATGACAGGGTATAAATCTTCCCGTCACTGTTCCATCACCATCAGAGATTATTATGGGATAGAATAGCTCGAATGCTAATCCACAGCCTGGCATTGCAGAGCGGTGGTTCCACTTCCCAATACATATTTATCTGTGGCATGGTCCGCCACATTACAATATCAGATTTTACTATTATGTACCTTACTACTATATTACTAATACTATACTTAGTATACTATTACTATACGTGTCATGCTACTATGTCTATACTACTATGCACTCAAGAGTGTAAGACTCAAGTTCGTCATTATTAGATTATCCTGATGAATTGAAAATGGGGGACCCTGATGTAAACAAGACGAAAGTCTTTCTCTGGTCTGCATCCCCTTAACAATTGTGTGTATTGAGCCATACTGTATTGTACCCATTCTGCAATCTGTTAATAACGTTTTCAATCAATCAATTAACAATCCCACCACCTGACCCTTATCTAGTGACTTGTTCACAATCTGTAAATCGATTTGGATAAAAGCGTTCAGCTAAATGACCAAATGTAAATGTAGAGTGGGAGTTGGCCCAATTGCGACACCGTTATATAACAGCATAATGTATCCAACAACAAAGCTGCAGTCTGTGTGTAACATAAGAGCAACATAACTTTACCGATATATACAGAAGCATAATAAATGTGATTTCTGTCCCATCATCTGTGATTGCAGGGATAACCCTTTCACTGCCACACGACATCAGGTTAACCCTTTCACTGCGACAACACACAGAATGTTAACCCTTTCACTGCCACACGACATCAAGTTAACCCTTTCACTGCGACAACACATAGAATGTTAACCCTTTCACTGCCACACAACATCATTTTCAATTCATCATATGACACACACGACATACAGATAGACAGTACTGCTACATCTATACATTTATGACATACCAGATTTGCAAATACAGTACTGTTTGTGATACAAAAAGTGTCCAGAAAAAGAGTATACATTTTACATAGAAACTGTACATTGGAGGAGGTTGGGTTGGTGGGGTGGGGTTGGGTGGGTGGGGCTGTACATTGGAGGTGGGGGGGGGGGGGGTTGGGTAGGGGGGGGGACGACACTGTACACTGTACATTGGAATGACAAAGCCATACTTGGTCTTTACTGTACAACTGGGTTAGGACATTTGTAGGGGCCAGTTTTGAATTGCAGTCTCCCGTAGGTGTTCTTTGAGAGTGTTTTTGGAAGTGGGTAGTGATTCACATTCCTTTACAGCTTTGGGTAGGGCATTCCACATTGATGTGGCATAATTGCAAAACGTGTTTAGTCCCTTGTTTGAGCCGAATCTGGGTTTAACATGATTTGTGGAGCTCCCTCTGGTGTTGTGATCGTGGTATTCACTGACCTTTGGGAAGTATTTTGACATGTACATGGGTACCTTGGTGGTGTAGTGTATCTTGTAGACCAGGCCCATTGCAAGTTGCTGTACTCTGTCGTCTACTCTAAGCCATCCTAGGTTGGCAAAGTGGGCAGGCCGGGGTGAGGTGGGCTCTAGGAGTCAGGTCAAGCAGTAGTCTGACTAGTTTGTTTTGAGATGTTTGTAATTTGGTTTTTAGTGCCTTTGAGGTGCTTTGGTATCATGAGGTGCAAGCATAGTCGTAGTACCCTTGAATGAGTGCTCCTGCCAGAGTCTTCAGGGTATTCTTGTTTACCAGAGAGGAGATCCGGTACAACCGGTTAACCCTTTCACTGCGACAACACACCGAATGTTAACCCTTTCACTGCGACAACACACAGAATGTTAACCCTTTCACGGCGACAACACACAGAATGTTAACCCTTTCACTGCCACACGACAGCAGGTTAACCATTTCACTGCGACAACACTACAGAAAACCCTTTCACTGCAGTGCCACACGACATCAGGTTAACCCTTTCACTGCGACAACACTACAGAAGGTTAACCCTTTCACTATCACACAACCGACGGTCGGTCGGTTGGGTTAACCTTCTGGGGATAAAGGGATAAAAAGCCAACCGACAAACGCCACACTAAAAGCGACCAAGCTGAGAGGAGCAGGTCGCCATCATCATCAACACTACAGTGAATCTACATCTGCTGCTGCAGGGTTCCTTACCTCCGACTCCGAGGTTCACCTTGTTGGGGTTCTGGTCATTATTAAAATCCTGTGTCAGTTTGAACACAGCCACGGGGACCGCCTGGGGAACCTCGCCGAACACCGACATCATGGAATGTGGAGTAAAGAAGAGAGACAACGGGGGATGTACGATAAAGATCTCAACACAGAGGACTTTCACCTTCAACTTGGATTTGGACAATGGAGGAGAATGGGCGTGAGCCGGATAAGCCAATCGCGGCGAGCTTCCTAAAGGGTCAAAGTGCGAAGGAAAAAAGGCTTAGGGACTGTCGGCCAATGAATAGCCCTGGAGAGTGATTGGCACATTCCTATGCAAATGTCAGTCGTTGAATGAAGTGGGAGGGCTCTCCTCTCAAGAAACACTTTGCTATCGCCTCCACAAGATGGTGCTATAAACCTGATAATGCGTGAATGAATGGATGAATGAATGAATGAATGAATGAATGAATGAATGAATGAATGAATGAATGAATGAATGAATGAATGAATGAATGAATGAATGAATGAATGATGAATGAAAACTTTATTTAACTGATTGCAGAATGGGTACAATACAGTACGGCTCAATACACACAATTGTTAAGGGGATGCAGACCAGAGAAAGACATTTGTCTTGTTTACATCAGGGTCCCCCATTTTCAATTCATAGTGACATTTATGACATACACAACATACATGACATCATGACATTCATGGCATAGGGACATGCATGACATACAGGTATATAGTACTGTTACATTTGTGACATATACGATATGCAAATATACAATACTGTTACCCATAGATCCTAACAGAGAATATATACATCTGATGGGGAGGAGACTGTACATTAGGAGGGGGTGGGTGGGGGAAAAAATTTACATACGGTGGGGAGAGAATATATATACATACGGTGGGGAGGAGACTGCGTATGAGTATCTTTGGTTTTATCAGCAGTTTGGTTTTTTTTCTCTCTCTCTCTTTTTTATTTGATTTTATTTGTATAATTACATATACATAAATACACAATTACAAATATATTCAAGTAACAGCAATCAATCATACACAAGTAAACATAAAGCCAGGGGACAACATACATTCACAAATACACATTAGGCTTAAACGAAGTGCACACATGTATTGTCCTAATAGCCTTCTTATTTTGGGAGGAAATAATTGTTCAGGTGGGCTATTGTCTGGCCTCAATTTAAAATGCAACAAATGAGGGTTTAGGGGTATTGAATATGGATTTGTGTATGTGCAATTTTTCCAAAATAATGATTAGGTTAATAATATAAAATAGTTTCAATATATTCCTTGCTAGATGAATTAACAAATAATGACTCAAGATTTTTTTTCTTACTCTTATTCCTCCCTCTTCCTTCATCTTCCTGCCAAGGTAATAAGGTATATGCCATATCACACCACGAATATCAATTTGAATCCTAATTAAACAGAGCTATTATGCTCTCCCGCCACTATACTGGGAGCAGGAGCATGTGAGCGTGTTTAGGCTAGGGATCTGCATCTGTCCTGTCCCCAGCAGAGACTTCTATTATATATTGGTCCTGAGGGCCTGGGCTGAGCCCTGGTGTGTAAACAACATGCAGGCTCCTGGGCGCTCTCTCCCCACAGCTGTCTGCAGGGTTGAAGTGGTTGATAAATGAAGGCCACTCCAGTCTGCTCTCCCCTCCCAGGACCTGGGTTTCTTTGGATGTTTTTCAGCTCCACTGGAGATAAGACACAGGGAGGTTAATGCTCCACTGCTCTTTCTCTCTCTCTCTCTGTTTCTTTCTAAGAAGAGCAAGTCTCACAATGCATAGAGGTGTATATACACCAATCCTAAATCAAACTATGTGGTGACAGTGGTAATAGTGGTAGTGGTGGTGGTGGTAGTAGTAGTATAGTGGTAGTAGTGGTGGTGACAGTGGTAGTAGTGATGATAGTGGTAGTAGTAGTAGTGGTGGTAGTATAGTGGTGGTGATTGTGATAGTGGTGGTAGTAGTGATAGTGGTGATATTGGTAGTAGTGGTGGTGATAGTGGTAGCAGTGGTGATAGTGGTAGTGCTGGTGATAGTGGTAGTAGTGGTGGTGATAGTGGTAGTAGTGCTGGTGATAGTGGTAGTAGTGGTGGTGATAGTGGTAGTAGTAGTGGTGATAGTGGTAGTAATGTTGATAGTGGTAGTAGTGGTAGTAGTAGTGGTGATAGTGGTAGTAGTGGTGATAGTGGTAGTAGTGGTGATAGTGGTAGTAGTGCTGGTGATAGTGGTAGTAGTGGTGGTGATAGTGGTAGTAGTGGTGGTGATAGTGGTAGTAGTGGTGGTGATAGTGGTAGTAGTGGTGATAGTGGTAGTAGTGGTGATAGTGGTAGTAGTGGTGGTGATAGTGGTAGTAGTGGTGATAGTGGTAGTAGTGGTGGTGATAGTGGTAGTGCTGGTGATAGTGGTAGTAGTGGTGGTGATAGTGGTAGTAGGGTGATAGTGGTAGTAGTGGTGATAGTGGTAGTAGTGGTGATAGTGGTAGTAGGGTGATAGTGGTAGTAGTGGTGATAGTGGTAGCAGTGGTAGTGATAGTGGTAGTAGTGGTGATAGTGGTAGTAGTGGTGATAGTGGTAGTAGTGCTGGTGATAGTGGTAGTAGTGGTGGTGATAGTGGTAGTAGTGGTGGTGATAGTGGTAGTAGTGGTGATAGTGGTAGTAGTGGTGGTGATAGTGGTAGTAGTGGTGATAGTGGTAGTAGTGGTGATAGTGGTAGTAGTGGTGATAGTGGTAGTAGTGGTGATAGTGGTAGTAGTGCTGGTGATAGTGGTAGTAGTGGTGATAGTGGTAGTAGTGGTGATAGTGGTAGTAGTGGTGATAGTGGTAGTAGGGTGATAGTGGTAGTAGTGGTGATAGTGGTAGTAGTGGTGATAGTGGTAGTAGTGGTGATAGTGGTAGTAGTGGTGATAGTGGTAGTAGTGGTGATAGTGGTAGTAGTGGTGGTGATAGTGGTAGTAGTGCTGGTGATAGTGGTAGTAGTGCTGGTGATAGTGGTAGTGGTGGTGATAGTGGTAGTAGTGGTGGTGATAGTGGTAGTAGTGGTGGTGATAGTGGTAGTAGTGGTGATAGTGGTAGTAGTGCTGGTGATAGTGGTAGTAGTGGTGATAGTGGTAGTAGTGGTGATAGTGGTAGTAGTGGTGATAGTGGTAGTAGTGGTGGTGATAGTGGTAGTAGTGGTGGTGATAGTGGTAGTAGTGGTGATAGTGGTAGTAGTGGTGATAGTGGTAGTAGTGGTGATAGTGGTAGTAGTGGTGATAGTGGTAGTAGTGCTGGTGATAGTGGTAGTAGTGGTGATAGTGGTAGTAGTGGTGATAGTGGTAGTAGTGGTGATAGTGGTAGTAGGGTGATAGTGGTAGTAGTGGTGATAGTGGTAGTAGGGTGATAGTGGTAGTAGTGGTGATAGTGGTAGTAGTGGTGATAGTGGTAGTAGTGGTGGTGATAGTGGTAGTAGTGCTGGTGATAGTGGTAGTAGTGCTGGTGATAGTGGTAGTAGTGGTGATAGTGGTAGTAGTGGTGGTGATAGTGGTAGTAGTAGTGGTGATAGTGGTAGTAGTAGTGGTGATAGTGGTAGTAGTGTTGATAGTGGTAGTAGTGGTGATAGTGGTAGTAGTGGTGATAGTGGTAGTAGTGGTGATAGTGGTAGTAGTGGTGATAGTGGTAGTGCTGGTGATAGTGGTAGTAGTGGTGATAGTGGTAGTAGTGGTGATAGTGGTAGTAGTGGTGATAGTGGTAATAGTGGTGATAGTGGTAGTGCTGGTGATAGTGGTAGTAGTGCTGGTGATAGTGGTAGTAGTGGTGATAGTGGTAGTAGTGGTGGTGATAGTGGTAGTAGTGCTGGTGATAGTGGTAATAGTGGTGATAGTGGTATAGTGGTGATAGTGGTAGTAGTGGTGGTGATAGTGGTAGTAGTGGTGATAGTGGTAGTAGTGGTGGTGATAGTGATAGTGGTAGTAGTGGTGGTGGTAGTGGTGATAGTGGTAGTAGTGGTGATAGTGGTAGTAGGGTGATAGTGGTAGTAGTGGTGATAGTGGTAGTAGTGGTGATAGTGGTAGTAGGGTGATAGTGATAGTGGTGGTGATAGTGGTAGTAGTGGTGATAGTGGTAGTAGTAGTGGTGATAGTGGTAGTAGTGTTGATAGTGGTAGTAGTGGTGATAGTGGTAGTAGTGGTGATAGTGGTAGTAGTGGTGATAGTGGTAGTAGTGGTGATAGTGGTAGTGCTGGTGATAGTGGTAGTAGTGGTGATAGTGGTAGTAGTGGTGATAGTGGTAGTAGTGGTGATAGTGGTAATAGTGGTGATAGTGGTAGTGCTGGTGATAGTGGTAGTAGTGCTGGTGATAGTGGTAGTAGTGGTGATAGTGGTAGTAGTGGTGGTGATAGTGGTAGTAGTGCTGGTGATAGTGGTAATAGTGGTGATAGTGGTATAGTGGTGATAGTGGTAGTAGTGGTGGTGATAGTGGTAGTAGTGGTGATAGTGGTAGTAGTGGTGGTGATAGTGATAGTGGTAGTAGTGGTGGTGGTAGTGGTGATAGTGGTAGTAGTGGTGATAGTGGTAGTAGGGTGATAGTGGTAGTAGTGGTGATAGTGGTAGTAGTGGTGATAGTGGTAGTAGGGTGATAGTGATAGTGGTGGTGATAGTGGTAGTAGGGTGATAGTGATAGTGGTGGTGATAGTGGTAGTAGTGGTGATAGTGGTAGTAGTGGTGATAGTGGTAGTAGTGGTGATAGTGGTAGTAGTGGTGATAGTGGCAGTGCTGGTGATAGTGGTAGTAGTGGTGGTGATAGTGGTAGTAGTGGTGATAGTGGTAGTAGTGGTGGTGATAGTGGTAGTAGTGCTGGTGATAGTGGTAGTAGTGGTGATAGTGGTAGTAGTGGTGATAGTGGTAGTAGTGGTGATAGTGGTAGTAGTGGTGATAGTGGTAGTACTCAAGGAGAAGACATAATTTATTATCAACAAGCACCACACGTTGGAAAGAGCTTCACACCGTATTCCCTCACTGGCATCTTTTCTTGTTCGGTTGCCCTAACAGTGGTGATAGTGGTAGTAGTGGTGATAGTGGTAGTAGGGTGATAGTGGTAGTAGTGGTGATAGTGGTAGTAGTGGTGATAGTGGTAGTAGGGTGATAGTGGTAGTAGTGGTGATAGTGGTATAGTGGTGATAGTGGTAGTAGTGGTGGTGATAGTGGTAGTAGTGGTGATAGTGGTAGTAGTGGTGATAGTGTAGTAGGGTGATAGTGGTAGTAGTGGTGATAGTGGTAGTAGGGTGATAGTGGTAGTAGTGGTGATAGTGTAGTAGGGTGATAGTGGTAGTAGTGGTGGTGATAGTGGTAGTAGTGGTGGTGATAGTGGTAGTAGTGGTGATAGTGTAGTAGGGTGATAGTGGTAGTAGTGGTGGTGATAGTGGTAGTACGGTAATAGTGGTAGTAGTGGTGATAGTGGTATTAGTGGTGGTGATAGTGGTGGTAGGGTGGTAATGCTGGTGATAGTGATAGTGGTGATAGTGGTAGTAATAGTGGTGATAGTGGTAGTGCTGGTGATAGTGGTGGTGGTGTGGGTATCTCATCACAGTTATCTGTATGAACCCATAGCCTATACCGATCAACACACCAAGTTGCTCTCTTCCTACCCAGTTGATCCACAGCTAGGTTAACCAGTTGCCATACCCCCCGCCCCACTTGTCTCCCGTCCTGTCCCTTCGCTTCCCTTTTGACAGTAGATGTTTTCATTCTTTCCGACCAGGTGAGGGTGTCTCGTACGTTACCTATCACTGTCAGCTCTGTGCAATTATGGGATTTGAGCTGCAGAACAAGGCTCGGGGGCCCGGAGTAGGGTGTGTGTACTGGAGAGGCCTGGGCTTCAGATGAGAAGGCTGAGTCAGAGGGAAGACTGACAGGAGTAGCCTGTGGCAAGACACTGCCCACGGGCAGAGTGTGTCACAACCAGATCAATGTGTTAGTCAGCCAGATATTCAGAGGCACCTTCCCTGCAGTTGACATGTGAAACATTTGTTTTGGCTTCTCTCAGCGTAACCGAGCAAGTGTGACGAAAGAGAGTTGAGCCAACAGGGTTTCTTTCACTGTAGTGTTTGTATATTTAGAAACGCAGGGTATCATTGATACCCGGCGAGGCCGCTGACACCGATAACGCGCACAAAGGCAACGCATTCAGGCACAAGATGGACACATTCCAGCAGGGCGGCATCGCCGAGACACAAACAGGGGGCGCGTGCTCCACCACACACGCACACGGCGCGCCGCATTCCGCCGGGGAGACCTTGGCGGCGGCGCTCACGTGTTGCGATGGCCTCCCGTGTCTCTGGGTCAGGGAGCCGCGCTGAGTGACGGCCTTTTCAGCTTCCCGCCTTGTTTGTTTTCCAAAGACAGTGTCATCAATTCTCTAACACAGGACTAGACACAGCAACAACAGCAGGAGGAGAGACCTCCCTGTTCCCCCTCTGTGTTGTCCGGTGACAGATGGAGCTGTCGGGCCAATGCTGTGTGTCTGGTTGCATACCTGTGTAGGACATTCATGTGTGTGTGTGTGTGTGTGTGTGTGTGTGTGTGTGTGTGTGTGTGTGTGTGTGTGTGTGTGTGTGTGTGTGTGTGTGTGTGTGTGTGTGTGTGTGTGTGTGTGTGTGTGTGTGTGTGTGTGTGTGTGTGTGTGTGTGTGTGTGTGTGTGTGTGTGTGTGTGTGTGTGTGTGTGTGTGTGTGTGTGTGTGTGTGTGTGTTTGCAATCTATGCAGTGTGTGTCTGGCTGCATACCTGCATGTGTATATATGCGTGTGTGTGTGTGTGTGTGTGTGTGTGTGTGTGTGTGTGTGTGTGTGTGTGTGTGTGTGTGTGTGTGTGTGTGTGTGTGTGTGTGTGTGTGTGTGTGTGTGTGTGTGTGTGTGTGTGTGCGTGCGTCTGTGTGTGTGTGTGTGCAGTAACCTAAATAAACATGGTATATTTCTTTCAAGGACAATTGATCAAAAGGTAGGATGTGGATCTTTGTATGGATCTGAAAGGACAGTGTCTGCACAAAAATATGAATGTATAGACTTACCTATGGGCAGGCTAGGTGTAGGCCTGCGCATTTAGGCCTGTGCATTTTGGCCTGCGCGCTTAGGCCTGCATGTTTAGGCCTGCGCGTTTAGGCCTGTGCGTTCAATGACGAGGCTCGGATTAAGACATTCAAATAAAAAATGGAAATTCCGTTTTTTTGCAGACGCTACCGCACACTTATTTAGGAAAATAAGCTCTCAGACATCCCACCGCTATTCGCCACGGGCCATTTGAGCTGCTTTTTCCCAATGCAAATACAAAGCGAGGCGCATTTGCATTTGCATTTGGTGTGTGTGTGTGTGTGTGTGTGTGTGTGTGTGTGTGTGTGTGTGTGTGTGTGTGTGTGTGTGTGTGTGTGTGTGTGTGTGTGTGTGTGTGTGTGTGTGTGTGTGTGTGTGTGTGTGTGTGTGTGTGTGTGTGTGTGTGTGTGTGTGTGTGTGTGTGCACGGTGTGTGTGTGTGTGTGTGTGTGTGTGTGTGTGTGTGTGTGTGTGTGTGTGTGTGTGCGTGCGTGCGTGCGTGCGTGCGTGCGTGCGTGCGTGCGTGCGTGCGTGCGTGCGTGCGTGCGTGTGTGTGAACAAACTAGTGATAACTACATCATTGGCTATACACTGTCACGCCAAGAGGAGCTGAAATAAGCATGTAAAAGGTTTCACTAACAGATACCGGGAGAAGAGGTTTGAACAGCTAGCTAGGATTTGTTAGCAACACACGTGGAAATCAATGGAAAATGGTAAATGGTGCATTTATATAACGCTTTTGTCCAAATCGCTTTACAATTTTGTTCCTCACATTCACCCATTCACTCACACTTTCACACACCGACGGCAGAGGCAACCATGCAAGGTGCCAACCTGCTCATCGGGAGCAATTAGGGGTTAAGTGTCTTGCTCAAGGACACTTCGACACGCTGCCCGGGAGGAGTGGGAATCGTACCGGGAACCTTCCAATTGCCAGAGGACCGCTCTACTGTACCTCCTGAGCCACTGTCGCCCCCAATGGCTTTGTGTTCTTCTTCCAACACCTCCAGGACTGAAACACTGGCGCAAGTGATTTTTGGAAGCACTCCCAGTTTGTGAAAAATCAGATAGACCATCCTTTTTAAGATGTCTCTGTTCCTAAGAAGCATTCTAAACTAGATGGTTCCTCCTGTTCCCCCCCCACGGGGTCGGTACCGACCCCTTTTGACATTATTATCATATATTAATATTTTTATGAGTGATGCAATAAATTAGCGTTTTTAAAATCAAACGTTTTCAAGTATTATTATCACTACTATGTCACAAATACATGTAGAATGTAAAACGTTAGGTTGGCAATAGTTTAGCAATAGGTTAAAAGGGTACTTATATCGTTTTAAGTTTTTATTTTGCAATCGTTTTTTGACCTGGAAACGGAAATGTAAATGTTGAACCATGGGAATTGGAATCTTTTTGCGGCCATTTTGAAGAGGGGATTCGTAGCTATCGTTCAGCGTTGGAATTTCTCCGTTCTACACTTACTGTGGTCCACTATGGTGGTTCAAAGTTCAGCGTTCTGAATGAATCATATCAATAATTGTTATGATTCACGATAATAAGCTACAAAAGGTAACATTTTTGACAAATATTGAAACGCAGTCAGTTTCTCCACACTATTGTTATCATGTAGGAAGAATTAGATCTGAAATTAGTTACAAAATGGTTATACTGTGGGGGAAATAAAATATTACAGTCGATTACAGTAAATATCAGTATCTGTTATTATGCAAGCCTGGTGATACTATATCCAAATTGAACTCGGCCATTTGAAAGATACTATATGTATATATATATAAATGTGCGAATTGGCTATAATAAGGTAATGTATAAGCATATATTCTATATTCTATAATAATATTTCAAATTGCATTGGTCCGGATGGGAGAATTCAGTACTGTATATACAGAACCTTCAGTTTGATCATCTTCCCTTTATTAATTTCCTTAGATCTTTTGTACACATGATCTCAAGAGGGTACTGAATGAGCTCAGTGGCCGTTTTTTAAGTTTGGTCATTATTATCATGGTTTTATTCACTGTCAAAGATGAAAAGAAAAATCATAATTCATATTTTCCTTTGTTTCATCACAATTTAAGCAAGCCTAGTAATAGACACAATATTTCTGACACTGAGAATACATTCATTGAGGTCCATAGATGTTCCTAGATACCAAGAATATGCAAATAGCCCTTGTAGAAGTGGAGCAATATTCCATTTACCTAGGTATACATTTTATGCAGATTTTCACCTGGGGTGGAACAGGTTAATGGTCTTGACCTGCGCAGTGTGCTTATGGCAATGTTGATGGATCTACGACGGTGTATTCTAGCTCCCATTAAGCCAAGAATAATGTCCGGCTAACTATAGCCCACTTTTAGACCAATCGATTCATTTGATTTCATATGTTCATATTGTGCATCTCTGGACATTTAACGCTGTTTGGGTGATACTAAATCTGTAATAATGTTTGGGCTAGAAGTGGACTATATCTAGCCTTGACATAGCCAGACATCGGGAAATTGCTATTCAAATTATTTTTGCATAATATATGGACTTCAGTTGTGCATCTTACACATTTACAGTTATTTGTGTGCTATTATATAGTAATGAATTAAACTTGCTTGGGCTAAAAGTGGTCTATATTTAGCCGGACATATTCTGGGCTATATGGGGGCTACGATATAGCCTCAATGTTGAAATCGGTTCTAATACTGTTAACATGTATCACTTTGTGCCTTTTTTTTACCAACTCTGCCTTGAATCTCTACAGCTGCAATGTGTGGAACTGCAGACACAAGGCCTACTTCTATTACTACCCCCACCCCCCCCCTGTTCTACAGTCTACTAACTGATTGATGTGCTCTGGCTTTCCAGCCCTTAGTGTTGATTGTACAGATATGCAAGCTGTAAAACAAAGAGAGGAAGTGGAAGACTCATGTCTGAATTTCAAACCTCACCGTTTGCTTTATGAATAGCTAATGCAAAAACGCCAACGTGACGGGGCAACGTGAAAAACCTGACTCGGCCACATCCATCGGGGTTCCATAATGTAAAAGCGACCGGTGTCAAACCGGTCGACCGTGTGTAGAATAACAACGGCATCTGCGTTGTCACCAAGGTCATATAAATTGTGAGGAAGGAGAGAGCAGCAAACGCATTTCTCCATAGTTCCATATTTACAGAAAGCCAACCTTACGAATAGGATGTCAGAGTTTCGCCAAAACAAACTGTCACTTTGACGAAAATGCCACACTGCCTGCTGGGAGGGACGAGCGTCTTTCTCACAGGGATGTTTACCTCACAAGGCCAGGATGCGTAGCCGATCCACAAAATAGCAACAACATCTCATTTCCCAAGAGAACCGTTAACTTACTGCGCCGCGTTCTTCGGAGAAACGTTCTAAACTGTCCCGCATGCCAGCGACGAGCTGAACTGGACGCAACCTTTGGTTTTTTTTCTTTTTTTCTTTTTCGTATTTACACACTGGCCAGACATGACAGATGGTTTGTAGATGCAGAAATACTGCAGCTACAGGAGGGAAACGGAGGACCTCTGGCCCACGCATCCTATTCGCTATACGTCTGGCAGGCCCGCCTCACTGCAGTATCTCTATCTACATGCCCTGTGTGGCAGCAGAAAGGATAAGCATAATGGGTTACATGTTTCCTCTCGAACGCCATTCCCAATGCCGTAGATCACAGACGTTACAACCTTCACATCCCCCCTGTTAGCGCTCATATATACAAACACACACCTGCTGCAACAAGGCCGTCTGGGAGAGAATTACAGCGGGCTGATTTATGAGACCCAGGGGAGGGGCGAGGGCCAGGGGACCCAGACAAAACCTGACCTCACTTCCTCCGTTCGTGGCCATGCAGTGAGACGGAACCCCCTTGATACAACAGAGGCAGTGCAGTGGTTCCCAAACACATCAGCCACCCTACAGGCCCTCCCAGAACAACTGCCTAATTAGGATATCTTATGTAAACCCGGTTAACACAATGACCCTCCAGGGATTGCTGTAAGCCTTGGAGTTCTTTTTCCAACTTTTTACTTCAGACCCACCATTGTGGAATCCTTGGTGGCTGAGGAACCTGCAGCGAGTGGGGAGTGAGAGCAGTGTATAGTCTGTATAAATCTGGCCCCAGGCTCCGCTCCGGCCTCCTCATTTCCTCCAGAGAGAAGAAGCTGTCATCCGTCACTCCGGCCTAGGCAGGGACACAATAGCGCAGTCTTGGTCCTGTGCTACTGACACCCTTGCATGGCCTGCTGATAAGACTTGCCTTCCGGGGGACGAGGACAACTGAGACTTGACTGAGACACACAAATAAGTGTCTGGGCCTTTGCCGCTAAGACTGACGAATGGAGAAGAAGAGAGGAGAGGAATTAAAATTTTAAAAATACTAACTTCGTACAGTCTTTTACTATTATGCATTTTGCTACTAAGGAATCGACCTCGCCTTACTACCTACTATGCTAATGTCTATGTCTACACTATTATGCACTCAAGACTGTAGCACTCAAGTTCAACACTGTTTGACGAACAATGTTATTTACCCTTACAGTATCTGCCAGAGTTGTAGCTAGCTACCCTTCCTTTGGATAAAAGCATCAGCTAAATGACTAAATGTAAATGTGAATATAAATGACTGTATCCTCTACAAGTATGCTCTAATCATAAAGAACCCTTGTTGGTGTTTTGTTTCTTTGTTTGTTTTCGAGGGGGAGCAAAAAAAATTATCAATGTGCAACATATCATTAGCTCAACCTAGTTTGACACGCAAATCCAAATCCAATCCATATTCAAGCCCAATTCCAATTAAAATCCCCTCTCTATATCTCCTAACATCTCATGTTGGGAAAACCTACCCCCATCTGACAACACGGTCTCTTTCACACATCAATAACATGGAAAACTATCTTGCTGAGACACTCCCAGTCGATCACACTCTCTCTGAAACTAATCCGTTCTCCTGATATAATAGTCTGTCTTTTTATTGTCTAACACCGTTTCCAGGACAAGTGGCTATACACAACTCTAGACAACACTACTTGTTCTAACACCTCTAAACAAGGATACCTCCTTTTCTCAGAACCACTTAGCCGCTCTTGTCCTGGCGAGGCAAAGCCAACTCATAAAAGCACATTCTCTCATTCAATACCCAACACTGCCCCAACACACACTGCCGGGTATAGTGCGCGTGGAGGATAGAGACAAACGGTGTTGATGCTTTCTTGACATAAAGTTTATTACCCCCTATAAAAACCACAGAAAGCAATGGGCATATAGGCCTACCTGCAGAGAGGCCAGGGGATGAGTCATTACAGAGTCATTACCCAGTCGTCAACCCTCCTTGCTGTGTTTTGGGATGGGCTGGCTTTGGAGGGCCCTCCGAGTGGTGTGGTTTTCTGGGGCCTATAAAACACTGATATTACTGTACACCTGTCACTCTGCAGCCAACAGCACCGCTTCAGCGGATAGGTCTGCCAGGGAGGAGAGCAAGAGCAAGAACCGACACGTTACCTGGCAGTTCACCAGATGCTTAGATTTGCCATAATTTAAGGAAAATGTTGGTCTAATATATAATTTGTTTAAAATAATAAGCATGATAACAAAACAAAAACAAAAAATGTATGCTGTGTGTGTTTGTGTGTGTGTGGCTGTGGGGGAGGGTCTTGGCTGCTCAGAATAGGCTATTTTGTCCTCTCTATGTGCTTGACCTTGGTTGTGATGATTCTGAAACGAAAATGATGTATTAGTGTCACATTCACCATCGAGTCGACCACCTCCTTGATACTCTCTCGAAGCCTGGGTTTTGTTAGAGGGCGGAAACAGGCTCTTCCGCTCCGTAAACACGGATCTGAGTTTGGCCGCGTTGGGGCCGGCTGTGGCACGCGAAGATGATGGTCAGTCAAGTTTCTCCATAAATGCTATAGGTGGGAGGGCTTAGTCTCTCTCTCTCTCGCCCCCCCCCCCCCCCCCCCCCCCCCCCCCCCCCCCCCTTTGTGTGTGTGTGTGTGTGTGTGTGCGTGCGTGCGTACGTGCGTGCGTGCGTGCGTGTGTGTGTGTGTGTGTGTGTGTGTGTGTGTGTGTGTGTGTGTGTGTGTGTGGTGTGTGTGTGTGTGTGTGTGTGTGTCTTGGCCCCGTGGCGTCGGGCTGCAAAGCTAATTGCACCATTAGAGGAGAGTATAAACCTATCTCCATGGCCCGTGACGCTTTGGACTAGTAATGAAAGGAGAGGACACCGCCACGGCCCGAATCTTCAAACAATCATAGAAAAAGAATCATAAAAGAAACGCATAACCATGTTGTTATTGGAGGCTCCCATAATAATTATAATAGATAATTGATCCGAGAAATCATTAATTCATACAAATTAAAGTCTGTGTCATTCCAGTAATGTCGACTTTGAAATATAGCTTGTCGTGTTTGATTGATTGATTGAAAATTGTATTAACAGATTGCAGAATGGGCACAGTATACAGTACAGCTCAATACACAATTGTTAAGGGGATGCAGACCAGAGAAAGACTTTCGTCTTGTTTACATCAGGGTCCCCCATTTTCAATTCATCATAACATATATGACATACATGACATACAGATAGACAGTAGGCCTACTGCTACATCTATTTATGATACCAGATTTACAAATACAGTACTGTGTGTGATACATAGATACATCGTGACCAAATAGAAATACCTTTTGTCAACTATCAGCCTATTTGGCGCTGATGCACTCAGTTGGACCTCGTGGATCCTCCTCCTACCCTGGGACATGGGTTATTAGACATAAATAATAGGCTACATTTTATTTTGCCATGGGTTGCACATATTAAACAATTTCAGCATAAACAGATTGAAATGCCCATGCTTATTCGGTCGTATTTTATGAGCCAACAAATTCCAATCCAACTCTTCCAATAATTTCCACTTAACTCGTGCAAACCGGCCCCAGCGACGCAGTAATATGGCCTATAAGCTATAATGTAAAATAATGATTTTTTTTAAAGTGAAATATGCTATATTTAAACTCCAAATTGAGAATATGCAGCCCCATGTTTTTTGTGGTGCACATTTGGAATGACACGCTCTAATAAGTAATCTTTCGCCCCCGGTATACACGCAGTTAGGGCCATTTTAGAGACATAGATCTAGAGAGGGGGAGCGCTATACCCTAATCCAAACAGCGCCTTGTTGATGGCGAGCGGATAAGATTATGGAGGCATTCTCTCTCTCTCTCTTTCCACACGGTTTAGTGGTAATATGCCTTTAGTCCCTGGCGCCTGTACACTTGGCCACAGATAGCGACCGTAGAAGAGGTGTCGCGTTTCAAACCATCTGCCCGCCGGGCAGCAGGTGAATCTCCCCGGCCGACAGGTCAACCAATTTAAATGTATACAAATACACCGTACACGTGAAAACAGTTCATTTGTAATTCGTTGTTTTACTTGTTTGACCTAACGAATAACATTTGAGCTCGGAACGGTGTCCACTAAAAGGTGTGGTGGGCTTTTTTATTCATATGCAACGCAGAAAATATTACACAATACCTTTTGCATGGCAAAAAAGCCAATATTTGCACAATCTTTAAGACATATTTTATTTTACAGATTTAGACAAGAGGTCTGTCTAATAGGCTAGGAATCAGATAGAAGACGAAAGCTATAAAGCTGGCCTATCTATAAATATGGATACTCGATAAACTTGGTGTTGATGTCTTTCAGTTGATAACGTTCCACTTGTTCGTTGTGTTAAAGAATATAGTATTATTATTATTATTATTTAATAATAATAATAATAATAATAATAATAATAATAATAAATAATAATAATAATAATAATAATAAAATAATAATAATAATAATAATAATAATAATAATAATAATAATAATAATAATAATAATATAATAATAATAAATAATAATAACAATAATAATAATAATAAAATAATAATAATAATAATAATAATAATAATAATAATAATAATTATTATTATTATTATTATTATTATTATTATTATTATTATCATCAATTGTTGTTTTACAAGTTTGCAAGTTTTAAAGACACACACACGCATAGTGTTTTTCAAGGTAACAACAACACTTTGAATTATATATACTATAATATAATATGTGTGTGTGTGTGTGTGTGTGTGTGTGTGTGTGTGTGTGTGTGTGTGTGTGTGTGTGTGTGTGTGTGTATAGGACATGCTATAAATGTACATTTCGATTCCAATTCTCATTGACTGAATAATAATAATAATAATAATAATAATAATAATAATAATAATAATAATAATAATAATAATAATAATAATAATAATAATAATAATAATAATAATAATAATAATAATAATAATAATAATAATAAATAATAATAATAATAATAATAATAATAATAATAATAATAATAATAATAAATTGTATTTGTATTGCACTTTTCGTTCACTAGGATCCCAAAGTGCTACAGGGTTAAAACATGGTTAAAAAATAAAATACAGAATAAAAATAAAATAAAAATAAAACATAGTTAAAAACATAGTATAAACAGAAAATTAAAGACAACAGCACAAGAAAAAGATTATATCACAAGAAAAAGAAAAAAAAGCTATAACAATTCAAAGGCCTTTTGAAACCTTTTCAGGCCTGTGGTGCCCTCAGCTGATGGGGAGGCTGTTCACACTGACGGGAAAAAGGTCATTGAAATTGCACCTATCTGTGACATCACGGTGGTGATTTAATTTATTTTTCTTCGAACCCTCAGGGACTGCAAAACACTCAGAAGACAAGTGTCCATTCTGTGTAAGAGTATTCTGATGGAGGTCTGTACACCTCAAATCCCATTAGTCTCATTCACATGATGTGAATGAGATTAATGGGATTTGAGGTGTACAGACCTCCATCAAATCACATGTATTGAGGGGCATTGGTCTCGGCTTTGTTAGCACGAAAGATACAATTATTTCACAAACGACCACTTAAGGGTCGCATTGATTGCAAAGGTTGCCACTAAATATGCAACTAATATAAAGATGAATTTTGCGACTAAATATGAAATATGACGGCTTCATTAAGTTTATGTTACGGTCATTTGTACAATAACGTATCTGTAGATACGATGTACATATCCCTTAGTTACGCATGGCCATTATGACTTACTATAAATCAATCAAATCAAATTTATTTGTAAGGCCCGACAACACACGTTAATGTCCCCAATGGGCCGGACACGTCTTCTTTAAACAAGTCAAGAAGAAACATAACAATAAGGCAAGAACAAAATAAGAAACACCATAAGGTCAACACATTTTAAATAAATGCATAATAAATGCACTATAGTGTCTTTATACCTGTATCACTGTGCATATTAATACTACAACTCTGTACATACATCTGATTAGTACTAGTACTAATTTATATTCTATACCCAGTTTAATCACCTGTATATGTTACTATTGCACTTTACTGTTACATTTGCACTCTGGTTGGATGCCAAACTTATTATCGTTGTACTTACTTGTTTATTTTATGGATTGCCATTATCTACACGCATGGGTGAAAGGACTATTCTTCCACAAAGACTTGTGCTGTATGACGACAATACATTTTAATCTAATCTAATCAAACGTTGGTCCCCTATACAATTCCTACACGGTTCAAATATTTTGCATATAAACACCCTCAAATTAAAGCTGACGGTCTGCACTTTAGATTTCAATGTTCCATTTCAAATCCAATGTGATGAGAACCAAACAACCAATCATATTCCATTGGTCTGCGATTTCACGTTACGGACATCACTGTATAAGTTTATACTGTATTTTTGGAGGATAACATGAGCTATAAACTAACTATCTGATCTATATGCTACTTATTACTGCGGTCAAGTTACTTATTTGGGGTTTCGATTTCATGGACTGACTCCAAAGGCTATTTCAATTCATTGTGATGTCGTGTTTTTCAAAGATAAAGCAGGCTGCTGCTATACGGCATGTAGAATATAATTGGTGTTAGCTATATACTGGAAAATCACAAACGTGTTTTATAATCGCTATACATAAATATAGCATAATATAGCAAGGTAATCCAGGTAATTTGGGATAACAAGGGCCTGGTTGAATCAAAGCAATGGATTACCATAGCCCTCAATGAGCTGTGGAGACACGAATTTAACTGTCTTTGCTTTGGGAGGAACGGCATAAAATAAACAGCAAAGGACTGAAATATATTATCCCTCTCCAAACATTCCTGTACTAATTGTATCGTATTTCCCCACCACGAACGCCGTATTATCTATCCGTGCCGACTATAGACAGGAAACAGATATGAGTAATCTGCAAACCCCTTAGAAGTGATGATGGGAATAGTCGCAGTGACCAGGGCTGATGTCTCCGGACGGAAACCACCAGAGTATCCACATCACCAACCCATGGCACTGGCACAACATATCCACAACGTTTAAACCTGTTTTGCCACAATGAGCCATGTCTTGTCTATATAGGCCACGTTCTAAATATATAACATTATAACATGCTATTATTGCCAAGTTCGATGATGAATGGGATATTGACAAAAAAATATATCAGGAGTTCCTTACCTTTCATAATCTGGAGAGGTATTGCTTTATGTCACATTTATGAAGCGTTGGCTCCCTGGGAAATGTGAGAGGGGGGGGAGGAGAGAGAGAGAGAGAGAGGGAGAGAGAGAGAGAGAGAGAGATGAGAGAGAGAGAGAGAAGGGGAATGGGTGGTGGCGATCCCTCCCCGCATCCAGACGTCACTGAAAGGGAGAGCGTTGCATCTCTCTCTCTCTCTCTCTCTCTCTCTCTCTCTCTCTCTCTCTCTCTCTCTCTCTCTCTCTCTCTCTCTCTCTCTCTCTCTCTCTCTCTCTCTCTCTCAGGCCTCCAGCGATAGACGCGGCGCAGCTGAAGAAGAGGGATGTCACACTGCAAGACAAGCCAGTCCTCCTCTGCACGAACAGCAGGCAGTGGCGCAACAACAACCATTCTTTACTTTTACGCACCGGTTCTTTGCTTCGTTTACCGCGCGGTCCGGAGACAAATAGGTATCCTTTCGGATCGGTTCCCTCTTAATGTCGGTTTGTATGAACAATACCTGCCCGGAGCCTGTTCTGTATGCGCGTGTAATCCATTTAGTATCGCTATAATACGCAGATTAGTCACTTCGCCTGTCGCGGTGGTAATAATGCTGCCGAGTCCGGTCATAACATCATCCACCACACCTTTTTCTGTCAAGGACATTCTGAAACTGGAGCTCCAACAACAATCTCAGCAGCAGCAGCAGCAGCGGTTTATCTCTCGCCTCGGCCTCTCCGGTCCGCTGTCTCAGTCGGGACCACTTCCAAACCCCTTCGGTCCCCACTCGCCCCCCTCTTGCATGTTGGCCTGCAGCGACAGTCCGAGCCCCGACTCTGCAGGGCTCTCAGAGGGCGAGGAGAGGCTGCAGTACCTCAGCACCCTGACCGTGCAGCAGGACCGGTACGTGGGCTCCTGTCGGCAGGCGGAGATGTTCACCAACAGCCGCCTGGAGGAGACCGAGCAGGAAGAGCCGGAGACAAGTGAGTTGACGATATTGTTGTTTATTGTTATTATTTTTTTAATTGTATTTGTATTACATAGTAGACTGAATGTCCCGTGGGCAGCTTTGAGTGAAATAGGTCCTTTACGTTATAATAAAGCTTCGAAATGATCACGATAAAAACCAATAGTGCAGAGTTGTGCAAACCACCGCCGTGATTTCCGCCGATTTAACAACAACAGTGTGAAATACGCTGTAGACTCATTAATAAACAGTCATTGTTATTGCAACATTGATCAAAATAAAAGTTGTCACTCGTCCACGTTATGTCTAAGGTTAAAAGGGCATCACACTTCCAATTGTTTCATGGTTCAAGTTTTATTTGTCACATATAATGTTAATTGCAGTGAAGAAGAAGAAGGAGAAGGAGAAGTCTTTATTTGTCATGCAGATTTTTGTGAAATGCTTGGATCTGTATGAGCCCCATACAGTAAAATAAGCAACACAATTGCTTCATTTAAATTACTTTACTTTCTATACATTTCTTTTTCGTAAACGGTAACCGTAGGCCTATATATATTTTGACCATGTTAACTGTGTTTCGTGATAATAATGTGAAAGTGAGTGGGCCAAGTGTCTCCTAATGCCATATAATTAATATGTGATGATTGTGGTAAGCTATCGCTAATGACTTTGCAATTAAAAACTCTTATCTCCTATCTCTGTCCCCAGGGAGGTGTGGCGCTGTTATGGGAGGCGAGTGTGAGGAGGTGGACCCGGAGAAACCAGCTAAACAGCCCAGAACTCGGAGGAAACCACGGGTCCTCTTCTCGCAGGCGCAGGTGTTCGAGCTGGAGCGCCGGTTCAAGCAGCAGCGGTACCTGTCCGCCCCGGAGAGAGAGCACCTGGCCAGCACACTGAAACTCACCTCCACGCAGGTGAAGATCTGGTTCCAGAACAGAGATATAAATGCAAACGGCAGCGGCAGGACAAGACTCTGGAGCTGGCTGGTCACCACCACCACCACCACCCGCCGCCTCCCAGGCGGGTGGCTGTCCCGTGTTGGTCCGCGATGGGAAGCCATGTCTCGCCGGATCTCAGACGTATAACGCCCCCTATTCGGTTGGAGGAGCTCCGAACCCATACAGTTACAACGGCTACCCGGCCTATAACAATTCGGTGTAATTCTAACACTTACTCCTGTACCTATTCTAGTTACCCGCCCTAACGACCAGCAACACCGCTGCTAATGCATTTATGAATATGAATTTAGGAACCCTCGGCGCACAGTCCCAAGCCCAGGCTCCACAAGGAGCAATGGTCACGTCCTGCCAAGGAACTCTGCAAGGCATACGGCTTGGTAATGGTAACAGAACCGGCCTGGTAACAGAACCGGGCTTGGTAACAGAACCGGGCTTGGTAACAGAACTTCATTTTTAACTGACCCCACAACCGCACTGTTCGGGGATTACCTGAAGGAATGAACACTTGCTTGCATCCCTTGCCACATGTAGTGCATTTCTATATAATACCATTGTATTTTATATAATAAACTGACCGAAATCAGCAAACAAACGTTGACAGACATCATGATCAGATATTACAGATGGCCGCAGATAAGGGACACATGTTGGCCCTCGACCCTTGGCGGAGACAGACGGATCATATCATGTGCGGACACAGAATATTCCAATCCATAATGTTTTTTATTTTTTATTTTGTTGAACTCGTCAGCACGCCAACTGTTGCATTTCTGATCGCTGGATGAATGTTGCCACTGAGCAAATGTCTGTCCTTTATTTGTGGGTTATTGTGTTATAAAAATGGATGCAAGATGGAGCTGAATGAAAAACAGACTGAATATGGAACACGTTATTGTAAGTCCTTATCTAATCAATGTTCATTTTATAAAGTATTAGGTCTATATGCAATAACATCCTGAGGTGACTCAAAAATATTTTGTTGCAAAAGATTAACAATTATCCAAGGAGAAATGAAATAATTCAATGGTTTTCACAGATGTTTTTATTTTATTTTTAAAATTTAACAAAGAAACTGCATATGATATGTTATTAAAGTAACACTTGTTTACGAGGACACTGCCCTGTCTTGTGATAAAACATATAAAAGCATGACACCAATGCATTAATATTCGGCTGCATGATATACCTTTCCATTGTCAATTGTGTGTGTGTGTGTGTGTGTGTGTGTGTGTGTGTGTGTGTGTGCAGTGTGTGTGTGTGTGTGTGTGTGTGTGTGTGTGTGTGTGTGTGTGTGTGCGTGTGTGTGTG
>NC_140173.1:56845585-56857195 GCF_963971535.1 Notolepis coatsorum | reverse complement strand
CACCTCACACACACACACACACACCACACACACACCACACACACACACACACACACACACCCTGGAATACGGCAGAGACACTATTATAAATGGAGATGAATGGCAACGTAAACAAAGTGTTTGTCTCCTGTGATCGCCTCGCTGGCCACTTCCCCTGGCTACAAGACTGCCGGTAGGACATACCTGGTGTCAGTCCTAAGTGGTAGAGAGTCCCTAGTGTAAATAGAGCTGGCGACAGGCCGGCGAAGAGGACGAAGCCTGTCCCTGCACGGCCGCTCTGACAGCCCAGCCGAGTGCCGCAGTTGTGATTGCTATCTATCTCTCTATCCAAAGATGCAGCTCGGCTCATTGTCGGTCCCACCAATGACCATATAGTTCAAGTTTTGTTTTATGTGTCACATATAATGTGCATTATTTACAGTGAACTGATTGGTTCCGTATGAGACCCTGAGATTGTGCTTCATAATATAGTAAAACATTTTTTAAAGAACACTATACAAAATATACAATATACAATTGTATTTAGTTTGTAACTATAAAGTACAAAATGAAGTACAAAATGCAAGAATGCAAAACGATATAGGGATGTAGTGCACATCTTTAGTAATACTGTAAATAGATCAAATATGGTCTAGTGTTAAAACGTGTTTAGATTGTCTGAATGTGTTTCAAGTGCGAGTGTGTGTGCATGTGGATGTGTGTGTAATTAATGTAGATGGTTGGGTTACAAGTGTTGCATAGAGTCATTGAGCATCATTCCTGACGGCTATTGGCGTGGAGTTCTGACAGACTGTTTTGGGAACTCCGCGCCTAAGCTGAGCTCAGGTCGGCCATCCTATAGCTAGCTATATGCCTACTGCTGAGGCGTGGAGTTCCCAAAACAAGAGTCTCCCGTGGCAACTCTCTCAAGTGCTTCACAAAGAACAAGGGTCCAAATATAGTGAACCAAAAAACAGCATTGAGGAGTTGAAATAGCAAGCCAGACCGACACATTCAGGTCTGGAGGAGACGGCCCCATTACGCATTGTTCGAACTTGTTTTCTGGGAAAGGTGACGTTTTAGATGTCGGCAAACTCGGCATCGTGGCTACATGAGAGATGAAATATAGGCCTATATGTTTATTCGCGAAATTACTCCATATTCCGTTTACTCTGTCTTTGGGCGCACAAAGGAAGCTTGATTAGGCGATCAGTGTGGCCTATACGAGCTGAATAGGTTTTCACTCAATTAAACAACATTTTTGGAATCGTGATGCCGAGACGGTATGCGGTGGTTTGAACACCTGTAGGTTTGTTGACTAGAATGTCCATGACTTCTCCCACCCAGACATGTTTTGACACCCCCGGAGCTGGCCTCTGCTGTGTAGCATGGAGAGACATTTCTCTGTTTAGTCAGAGGAAGAACACTAAACAAAACGGAGGAGCGACATCACTCATCTGTCATCACATCGCCTCGATGAATATAGGCCTGACGGTTGTGTAATGCGTGTGTGTGTGTGTGTGTGTGTGTGTGTGTGTGTGTGTGTGTGTGTGTGTGTGTGTGTGTGTGTGTGTGTGTGTGTGAGACAGAGATATAGATAGATAGATAGATAGATAGATAGATAGATAGATAGATAGATAGATAGATAGATAGATAGATAGATAGATAGATAGATAGATAGATAGATAGATAGATAGATAGATAGATAGATAGATAGATAGATAGATAGATAGATAGATAGATAGATAGATAGATAGATAGATAGATAGATAGATAGATAGATAGATAGATAGATAGATAGATAGATAGATAGATAGATAGATAGATAGATAGATAGATAGATAGATAGATAGATAGATAGATAGATAGATAGATAGATAGATAGATAGATAGATAGATAGATAGATAGATAGATAGATAGATAGATAGATAGATAGATAGATAGATAGATAGATAGATAGATAGATAGATAGATAGATAGATAGATAGATAGATAGATAGATAGATAGATAGATAGATAGATAGATAGATAGATAGATAGATAGATAGATAGATAGATAGATAGATAGATAGATAGATAGATAGATAGATAGATAGATAGATAGATAGATAGATAGATAGATAGATAGATAGATAGATAGATAGATAGATAGATAGATAGATAGATAGATAGATAGATAGATAGATAGATAGATAGATAGATAGATAGATAGATAGATAGATAGATAGATAGATAGATAGATAGATAGATAGATAGATAGATAGATAGATAGATAGATAGATAGATAGATAGATAGATAGA
Organism: Notolepis coatsorum; assembly: GCF_963971535.1. Taxonomy (NCBI): domain Eukaryota; kingdom Metazoa; phylum Chordata; class Actinopteri; order Aulopiformes; family Paralepididae; genus Notolepis; species Notolepis coatsorum. Next base: position 56,854,914 of record NC_140173.1, on the reverse strand, counting down.
TAGATAGATAGATAGATAGATAGATAGATAGATAGATAGATAGATAGATAGATAGATAGATAGATAGATAGATAGATAGATAGATAGATAGATAGATAGTTCTATCACTCTATCACACATATATATAGAGAGGTTAACCTTTTTCTTTTTGGAGTATAGAGTCACATGTAATGAGTATACCAAACTATTTATTTTGTATGTGTTTATTTGTATTATTGTTTTATATAATAATAATAATAATAATAATAATAATAATAATAATAATAATAATAATAATAATAATAATAATAATAATAATAATAATAATAATAATAATAATAATAATAATAATAATAATAATAATAATAATAATAATAATAATAATAATAATAATAACAACAACAATAATGACGAGATATTATAATTTTTTTTATTATTATTGATAGCAGAGAGAGAGAGAGAGAGAGAGAGAGAGAGAGAGAGAGAGAGAGAGAGAGAGAGAGAGAGAGAGAGAGAGAGAGAGAGAGAGAGAGAGAGAGAGAGAGAGAGATTTCTTTTTTCCACATGGCCACAAAGTGGCGCTACTTACACAGTCTTGTCTCCGTCCATATGTCTGACTTCATGTTGTACTTGCTCTGGTTGATGAAGACTATATAGGATTCGAGATCCATTATCAATCTCAACGATAATTTCACAATATGCCTCTTGGATTACACTGTGCATTTACGTCTGGGGTTAGTGGCGCGAGATGAATGGTTAACTTTAGAATGCAAACCAATTATGACGGTCTTCATGGGCCATAGTCTACACTTTATAGCCCGTATAGATCTGGCTATAAACCCACTGGCTACGTATTGTATTCGCTAAAATAAAAACTCAACCATTGTTAGAAATAATTTAGCCTAATGTCATTTAATTGAAATTGTAGTTATTCTGTAGTCGTTCTATAATATAAAGTAGGAAATAATAATAATATGGCTGCTAATATACTTCACGTTATACACAAAACGACATAAATATACTATTGGAGTGGTATATTTAGCCTATTTAAAGCCAACATCACTAGATGAAAGGCTGCTTACGCACGCTTTACGCACATTTTACGCATTGGATTTTCTCCCTGAAAATATAGTTAAATAAATGCCAGAGACGAAGAACGTGTGGTTTTTACTAAACAAGCTCAGTGCTGAACGCTATTTTGCAAGATATGATCGTACTGCATCTATACTCAGGTATTATGGATCACACAATACATTTTGTTTTTGCGTTCCTTAACTAAAAACTAAGCCAACACCACGTTTATACATGCAGAAAAGTAATAAAATAGGCCCACTCAGAAAGTGAATTGCAATGGCAGCCATAAATAAACAAATAAATAAATACTACTACTATACTACTACTACTACTACTACTACTACTACTACTACTACTACTACTATACTATAATGATACTGATAATACTAATAATACTACTAATAATGTATACAACAATAACAATAATAATAATTCATATGATAAGTTATGTTAGTTTATGTCGGTCGTAGCATATGTTTATTTTCCTTCAAATCCATTCCCCTTGTCATGATGTAATCAAAATCACCTCGGAATGCTGAATTAAGCTATACTGTGAATCTTCGTGCGAGACGCATGGTGGAGGGCGGTCCGGAGGAGGCGGGGCCAACAGGGACAGGCAGCCTATCAGCTGCTTCTTTAGCTGCTGGGGTGAGAATTCTAATGCACCCTTGACAGCTTCTGACACATCGGCTGTTGATTAGCAGACAGGAGAGACTTCACCGCAATTAAATCAACCTCGACTAACGATCGACAGAAAGAGCAGGGAGCAATTGGATCAATAATCAGGAGGGTTCTGTGGATCTCTCTGGATGCGGGCTCATAAATCAAACGTGGGTGTGAATAGGAATCCCGGGTCCGATATACTACGTTTCCCCTAAAGCCATGACACTGCTGAGCTGCTCCTCGTTTTCCATCACGGACATCCTCACCCGGCGAGGGGCGACCCCGAGTGCCAGGGGACTAGCGGAGCTCTGCGCGTCAAAGCGAGCCACCTGTAATAACGGGCACTGTGGCGGGTACGGAGCGGACAACCGGGAGAGAGGCGCGAGGGTCTCGGCTTTCCCCCGTCGACAAGGACACAACGGCGGCAGCATCCGTCTGGAAATAGTTCCTTCTTCCCAGTCCCATCTGCCCGGCAGGAACCCCCCGTCCGAGACCTGCTGCAGTGAGGAATCCACAGGCGAGGAGGTGGACCACTACACTGCACACGGAGAAGGTACTTTATTTATGTTTTGAGAGATGGAACTTTTCTTATTCTTATCGTAAGTCTACAGAAGAAGTATCGGTCAAAAGAAAAGGAGAAAAAAAAGTAGATCACGAGCTTGTGGTATATAACCTTTAGGCCCTGCTATAATATAAGACCACACTGCCTTGATTTATACAAGAGCACTTAGACCTTTTTGACATATCCTCCTGCATGGAAACAAAAAAGTCACAATTCCTCAAAGTTACAACTCCTCATTTTATGAAAACGCTGCCTATTTGAATTACGATTGTGTAGTTTTTTCCCCTTCCCAATAATGCTTTCAGCGGGGAGACATAAAACAGATGCATAACCGTTTTCAGATGACTATATGACTTTATGAAGTCATAAGAGCCAGTACAAGTGCTTGCGGAAACGTCACTCCGAGGACTTGGTGGACCGTGGAAGTGGAACCCTGAGGGGTAGTTATTTGAAGCATAAAAAGATATCCTAGTTATTTAAATAATAATAAAAATATCCTATAGTTGAAGCATAAAAAGATAGCCTAGTTATTTGAATAATACAAAAATATATAGTTAGTTGAAGCATAGCCTAGTTATTTGAAGCATATATTTGAAACGTAAAAAGAGTTACTTATTTGAAGCATACAAATATAGCCAGTTATTTGAAGCATATAGAACGATAGTTATTTGAAGCATAAAAAAGATAGACTGTTTTCAATTTCAATTTCCAATGTCATTCTACAGCCAGTGCAGGGGAGCTCCCTGGTCTGAAAGGGCAGAGAGACGAGGACGAAGGTGACGAGGAGGACGAGAGGGACATCGGCGGCAGCATCAGACCCGCAGAGCAGCAGTCCAGGTCCGGCAGCAGCAAGAAGCGCTCCAGGGCGGCCTTCTCGCACGCGCAGATCTACGAGCTGGAGCGCCGCTTCGACCTGCAGCGGTACCTGTCCGGTCCGGAGCGCACGGGCCTGGCCGGGGCATTGAAACTCACCGAGACACAAGTGAAGATTTGGTTCCAGAACCGGAGATATAAAACCAAACGGCGTCAGATGGCGGCGGAGTTGGCCGCCTCGGTGGTCAGCGTGATGCCAAAGAAAGTGGCGGTGAAGGTGCTGGTGAAGGACAATCAGAAACAGTACCAGGCGAGCGAACTAGCCACCCCCACGACCATACCTCTATATCAGGCCTACCAGTACTACCCTCCCTACCTGTACTGCTTCCAGCCATGGATCTCACGAGGGATGCGTTAGCGCCCCCCAAGGCCCTTGATAAATACGAGCTTAAAAGACTATAGACTCTGTGTTTCTTCTACATGTAGTTTAAATAAATACATAAATAAATAAATGGACTGCATTTATCCAAAGCGCTATACAATTAGTTCCTCACATTTTACACATTCACTCACACATGCACACACCGACGGCGGAGGCAACCATGCAAGGTGCCAACCTGCTCATCAGGAGCAATTAGGGGTTAAGTGTCTTGCTCAAGGACACTTCGACACGCTGCCCGGGAGGAGCGGGAATCGAACCGGGAACCTCCGGATTACCAGAAGACTGCTCTACCTCCCGAGCCACTGTCTTCCCCTCTTTACGCAGAGTGCTCTTTTGTGAGACAGTGCACTATCCCAGCCCATGCGGCCTAACAACGTATTTGCAGTTTTCATTAAGGTTGGCCCATATAGCGTGTATAACTTATGAGGTCAACATCGACTTTCTTTACAGATATTCCATGCGTAATTGCGCCCAAATGTTCACGAGCTGTATACGCAGTGAACAATCTGTCAGCCTTTGGAATTTTTATAATAAACATTTTGCACTAATTTGTAAACATATTTTCACATGGAAGTGCTCTATTGAGACAATAATTTAAACGTAATAGGCAGGACTCATTCGGGTTATCGTTGTTATCTATAGACTTGAGTCACAACAATTAGATGGAAATTAAATCAAATCGAGTTCCAAAGAAGTCTACACTGTACACTCACGTAAGTAACGTTTAGAGAGTTTGAATTATGCAAATTGTAAGCGCTATATCGGAGGCCTATCAGAGGCGATAACAGGTTATTGAGGCTGCCATTTTCAAATCTCCCTCCATAACATTTTCCTTTCTTCCCAAAGCTTCAATTGTGGACCTATTTAAACTTTAAGTCAAATATGATTATATTTAGTTTGATTTATTGAAACACTGAACTTAAGTAGATCCATTAAACCCGCTGTAATAAACTACAACACTTGTATGTGACATACCTCAAATTATTAATAAAACTGCGAGTATATCATTTACACACTCATACTGAGGCTGTATCCATCAAGTTCTACTTATATAGGAAGATTTTACACAAGCAATACAATTCCACGAGAATGCAGTATGAACCTGTTTGCAGATAGTTTCAACGTGATATATTTGAGAAGTGATACAAACCTTATGAGTAATGAGACCCTGCTGCGAGAAACACATCCAATTTTTGCAAATACACCTCATCAATTATACTGTATATATAATTGATGAGATGTATGTGCAAAAATGTAAGCACATTCTACACTGTCATTAAAGGGGAACTACGCCCAATTTAATAATTAATGTTATTCCTAGTCTGCAACAGTCCAAAAATATTAGTGCATATGAACAAGTTTCTACCGATTACAAAAACTAGAGTGCTAAAATTAAAACTTGTGATGTCATCAAGTATAAAGTCTGAATTGGGAGAGATTTTATAGATGACACTGAGAGAACCTGGATGAATGTTCAGAGTATATACGGGTACATTTTCTGTTTCAGAACTGAGAACATTATAGAGAATGAAGCTCATTTGGGTATATAAAAAAGAAAACAGACATTCTCCACAAAACCAATCTCCCATTCATTGTCAATGGAGCAGCTCCAGATTTGATACCTGATTACAGTTAGTATGAATCTTACTTCTCTGGTTTCTGGCTTTGGGAGAGAGTATAAACACATTCATTGAAATGGGATACTTCATTTGGGTGGAGTTTCCCTTCAAACCGCAGTTCAATTGCATAATTATTTGGTTTATTTGGCTTGACCACACCTTGGAGATGTGGTGCATATAGAAACATTTGACATGGATATTGGACAGATAATGAAACACATTTGTGAAATGGTCATTTTGCTATAGGCCTATAACCTCTATATTCAATGGCGTAATTTGTGATTTGGCAAGGCATGAAAAGTGCATACGTTAATTATGACTAAATTAATTTAGAAGATTTTAGGTCTATATATAACACATAAACTGCCCTGCAGAAGCTAACCCCTATGCAAACAGTGAAACTGAGATAAGTTCTTTATCCAGTGATTTTGTAGTTACTGCAATGCTTTATACCCATTTTCTCTAAAAACAGAGCAAGATTGAACTCTGAAACTTTGTCACAAGATAAAACAGATATTGAGAAGTTAAATTGCACCTATAACTCAATTTAGAATAAAATTAGGCTACACTCTATCTAAGCAGATGGGAGAAAACAATGCAATTATTAAAAGATAAAAGGCACATTGAATCGACAAGTTCAACTATATTTGTACCACCCATAGCCTATATATCTACATTCCATGGTTTTCTTTAGGCTCCTATGCTGTTGTTGATCCTGCGGTCTGGGGTTTTTGGTGCTGAAGTGTCCCAGGCAGGCCTACATGAGTCAGAGAGGCTCAATAGACCATGTAGATGTTGCTCGGTGCAGGCTACAGAAGAAGACACAGCACATTAATCATGTTTTGCTGAACAGACTACGCCCTCATCTCGCTGGTAGCCCCAGTGCTTGATAAGAAAATGAAAACATTTTTTATTATTATTATTCTTTTTTTAAATGAGATGAACACTCAGTTTAGGCCTTACACCTTTCACTACCACACTACAGAAGATTAACCTTTCACCACCACACTACAGATGGTTAACCGTCTGTAGTGTGGTAGTGAAAGGGTTAACCCTTTGGCAGTGTGGTAGTGAAATGGTTAACCGTCTGTAGTGTGGTAGTGAAAGGGTTAACCCTTTGGCAGTGTGGTAGTGAAAGGGTTAACCGTCTGTAGTGTGGTAGTGAAAGGGTTAACCCTTTGGCAGTGTGGTATAGTGAAAGGGTCAACCGTCTGTAGTGTGGTAGTTAAAAGGTTAACCCTTTGGCAGTGTGGTAGTGAAAGGGTTAACCATCTGTAGTGTGGTAGTGAAAGGGTTAACCCTTTGGCAGTGTGGTAGTGAAATGGTTAACCGTCTGTAGTGTGGTAGTGAAAGGGTTAACCCTTTGGCAGTGTGGTAGTGAAAGGGTTAACCGTCTGTAGTGTGGTAGTGAAAGGGTTAACCCTTTGGCAGTGTGGTATAGTGAAAGGGTCAACCGTCTGTAGTGTGGTAGTTAAAAGGTTAACCCTTTGGCAGTGTGGTAGTGAAAGGGTTAACCATCTGTAGTGTGGTAGTGAAAGGGTTAAGCCTTTGGCAGTGTGGTAGTGAAATGGTTAACCGTCTGTAGTGTGGTAGTGAAAGGGTTAACCATTTGGCAGTGTGGTAGTGAAAGGGTTAACCATCTGTGTTTATAAGCCAGCTGAGGTCGACTGCCAAATGGAAAGTGGGCTGCAGGATGCCGTCCAGCACGCAGCGGCAGGCAACCCCTGGCTGGAATATTCCCAGACTGGAGGAGTCTTTCTGTGCGCCTAGAATTATGTGGGGAAATGTTGTGTGAGGCGTGGCATTTGTGTTGACTATTTAATATCGCTTTCGTAAGCGTCATCGTTCTTTACAAATATAGACGCCTGACGACTCTATATAGGCTAGGATGTAATAGTAATAGAAATAAAATAAAATAGAATATAAGATATCTGGAAAGAATATAAATTTTTTTAATTTCTTTTTTTAAACAATATCATATATATAGGGTCGGTTGGATTCCATCCGTATGAACCCGGTGTGATACCATTATAACAATATCAAAGAGGCTGTCACTTCAAAGGAGCAGCGAACAGATACTTATCCCCCCCACACCCCCACAACAACCTGCTTGGCAGAGAGGACCTCACCTTCTGCCCAACCCTGGCAGCAGCCCAAGCTCCATTCATCTCTCTTAGATCAGACTAACCACTCTAAAGCTGCCACAAGTGGCTGGCATTGTACACAATAACTTTCTGGGACAGAGTGAAAACAGGGCTCTTTTGTGACCCCTCCACCTGTGACTAACGAGGACGTCTGTCACAGTTAGATCTTATTATTGGCAGATACACACAGGGTGTATCTGTGGTGGGGAGTAATTGGGTGTAGAAGGTAAATCGGTGTTTTGAGAGAATGAACAAGTCTTTGTAAATTAAGAGACTACAGCTTGAATTGATCTCAGTTTTGGAATGAGTCATTAGATTAGATTACAGCACAAGTACAGTACAATGAAAAGAAGTTCGGCATCCAACCAGAGTGCAAATGTAGCAGTAAAGTGTAACAGCAATATACAATGTACCGGTGATTAAACTGGGTATAAAATATACAAATTAGTACTACTTAGTGTAGCACTACAGTAATCAGATATATGTACAGAGTTATAGTATAATAAATAAAGACAGTATATGACTACTACTGGTCAGCAGCGTAACTATAGTAAGAGATATGTACAGATATATAGATATAGTAAAGGACTATGTGCAGGTAAGTACAGACATTGATTTGCAGTTCCAAATGAATGGCACCAAATTAAGGAAAGTGACCATGACAGTACACAGGATCGTGTTCTGAGGATGAGGGTACATTAAAAAATATATTATTTGAAACAGTTCAGTTTTTTCTCCCCCAACGTCTACAGCTTCGGGGCAGTTATGCATGCTGATTGGGGCTGTTCCAAGGCCATATGAATGATATAGCCTATGTGGACTTCTAAAGAGGGTGATGTATATTTTCTGTCATTGCATATTTATTAGCATTAAAGGTGCACTTCACAAAAAAAAACGAAAAACAATGCTGATTTATAACACATAATCTCACACACACATCCCCAAAAAACTCCAAACACATTCATTTAGTTTGACAGTTATTGAGAGTAAATGAGTTTGAATATGGCCACCAGTGATGTAATCAGGGACATTGAATCTTTGTGTAAATTATAAGGTAGCAGTCTCTATAAGACAAGGTATTGCTATTTACCATTCCATGGTGCTGCAATTAACACAGACTATGTGCAAAATGAATCAGCATTGTTTATTTTCTGGTGAAATGCCCCTTTAATTTTTTATTTTTTTTTCTAAATAATTTAACTCCACTCACCAACAGAGTCTAATCTAGGATGTCCCAGACTATTTAGCCTTTCCCAACAAAGTGTCAGTCTAATCTAGGATGTCCCACATTTGTCCACTTGCCTGACTGACAGTGGAAGCACCAGCAGCACTTCAATTTCAATTGAATGCAACAGCCATGAAAGTGGGTCAACACCTCTCTGTACAATACCTGCAGCACCTCCCCACACCATCAGCACAGAGGGCTGTATCTCAATCCACAACACAGGTCTTATCAACTGTAATAGCGGATTCCCAAGTACATGGGTTCCCAAAATCCTCGAGGGGATCCCTGGGGGTCCTCAAGCCAACCAGAAATGGTTTCATTTCACTATTATTTAATTCACTAGAAGTTAGCCCAGTGAGAAAATGTGTAAGAATGACTATTCTGATCATATGGTTTCACTCTCTCCACTATTATCATCTCCCAACCTGCAGTAGACAGTTATGCATTTCTGTACTAAATCACATCTCCCCCAGATGGGGGTCCCCTGGGGCGAAGCATTATGAAGTGGGGAACCGTAGCCTAATCTGGATCTATTCGGGGGTCACTGACATGAGGAAACATTTAGGGACCACTGCCCTAGTATTCTCTCTCCCGTACGTGGACTTCCAGCTACAGGTCACGACCCCACTGCCTCTCTCACTGGGCTTGCGGTGGGACGGGGCTGCAGTGAGTGCGGGAGCGAGCGAAGAGAGAGTGTCTGTGTTTATGTATAAATATGTAATGCACAAGTATGTAAACATTCGCCCCTGAGAGGGAGTCACGGCCTGAGCCTTCGTGCTGCAGCCTGGCATGAAGAGGCTCGTAAAGC